>NC_054377.1:53408668-53508034 GCF_017654675.1 Xenopus laevis | reverse complement strand
ACGAACCACGAGATCGATTGAGCTTGCGAGTGAGAAGCTCCCCTCTCCATGACGTTAGAATGTTCGCTTGCAATGGTCGTAAGTGAATCTGTGCAAATGGAACGGCTTCTATGGTAGCAACATGAGTCCCCAGTACTCTCATTCCTAGATGAACAGTTGGACTCTGATCTCGGAGGAGTAGACGGACTTGCTTCATGACCTTCATTTGCTTGTCCAACGGGAAGATGCACCATTTGTGTAATGGTATTGAACTCGAGACCCAGGAATGTCATGTGATGACTGGGTCGCAAATTGGACTTCGACCAATTTATGGTCCAGCCAAAATTCTGCAGAAGACTGATTGCCTTGCTCCGATCTTCCTCTGCCTTTTCCTCTGATCTGGCTTTCAGAAGCAGATCGTCCAGATAAGGAGTGACTGAAATCCCTTGCAGACGTAATGCCGCCGCCGATACTGCCATTAGTTTTGTGAACACTCTGGGGGCTGAAGAGAGTCCGAATGGCAGAGCCACAAACTGGTAGTGTTGGTTCCTGAAATGCGAATCGAAGGAAGGAGTGATGCGGCGGCCAGATTGGTACATGGAGGTACGCATCTCTGATATCGATAGACATCAGCAGTTGATTTTTCTCCATCCCTCTTATCACTGATCTCAGAGTCTCCATTTTGAATCGTACTGATCTGACGAACCTGTTCAGCTGTTTGAGATCTAGTACCGGCCTGAAGGAGCCGTTTTTTCTTTGGCACAATGAAAATGTTGGAATAGAATCCGGAAAATCTCTCTGAATGTGGCACTGGAACAATCACTCCAGTTTGTTCTAAACTTGTGATGCAATTTAGAAAGGCAGCAGCTTTGTCTGGATCTGCAGGAACCCTGGACATGATGAATCTTTTGCCAGGAATGGTTGAGAAATCTATGTGGTAACCTTCGGAAATAATTTCGTTCACCCACATGTCTGACGCATGGTTGATCCACACCTCCCGGAATTGGAGTAACTTGCCCCCAATACGCTCCCCCGACTCCGGAAGGGTACCCCGTCAGGCTGACGAAGAC
This sequence comes from Xenopus laevis, assembly GCF_017654675.1. Taxonomy (NCBI): domain Eukaryota; kingdom Metazoa; phylum Chordata; class Amphibia; order Anura; family Pipidae; genus Xenopus; species Xenopus laevis. The sequence goes on along the minus strand of NC_054377.1, from coordinate 53,506,985 downwards.
TTATCTGCTGCGGGCTTGATAACCGGTCGATTGGTCTTCCAATGCATGCGACCTTTGTCGTTTGTTTTGGCTCGAAAGTGTGACCGCTGTGGTGAATTGTTTCTTCGTGTGTATCGTCTACTTGAGCCACGAAAAAACCTTCCCCGTCTGGTGGTAGTAGTTGTTTTACTTTTGGCCTGTGGAAGAAAAGTGCTTTTTCCTCCCGTCGCCTGCGAAATAATTTTTTCGAGCTCTTCACCAAACAGGCGCTGTCCCTTGAATGGAAGAGATGTCAAGGACTTCTTAGAACTCAGATCTGCTGACCAATTTTTCAGCCACAATGTTCTACGTGCTGCAACAGAAAGAGCGGAAGTACGTGCCGTGACTTGAACTGTGTCTAGTGCGGAGTCGCACAAATAAGCCGATGCCTCTGCTATCGCATTGGCTGATGATAACAGATCGGATCTGGAAACTGCATTCTGGATGTCCTTGACAAGCGATTCGGACCACGCTTGTATTGCTCTGGCCACCCAAGCCGAAGCCAGGCATGGGCGAAGAGCTGACCCAGACGAAGAATAAATTGACCTAAGAAAACCTTCCAATCTTCGGTCAGATGGGTCTTTGAAGGATGCCGCATCTGTGACTGGCAATGTAGTGGACTTGGCCAATCTTGATACAGGTGCATCAACTGCTGGGGGATTAGTCCACTTTTCTACCAGATCTTTCGAAAATGGATAAGACTTAGAAAATTTCCTAGTCGTCTGAAACTTTCTTTCTGGAACACTCCACTCTTCTTGTATTATGTGAAGAAGATGCTCATGAGAAGGAAAACAAACTTCGGATTTTTGCTTCCTCTTGAATAACCCCAAATCATCCTGGGATTTGGGCGTTTGTGATATATTCAACACATCCATAACACCCTTAATAATACCCTCCACATCATGCTGACTATCATGATCTCTGTGGTCCTCCACAGTTTCTTCCTCCTCCCCAGACGAAACTTCAGAAGGAAGTAATTCTCCCTCAGATTGTGAGGATGCCTGCTCAGCTGCAGATTCGTCAGACAAACAATGAATAGACGTAGTAGGCACTTTAGTTTCTTCAGACCGCTTTCGCTTAGAGCTAGTCTTTTGATCAAGTCTGGCTAACATTCTTCCTAAATTGTCAGCAATAGAGGGAAGACCCTGCAAGGAAGCAAGGGACTGTGTTAAATGAATGGCCCACAATGGTGCTGGCACATCAGCATCTGAGCTGAGCCCCTGACCTTGAGAAATACTCTCCCTTGAAGGATTCTCTGGCTGAGCCGCTGGAGGGCTTGAAACATCTTCTGAAATGAGCGCTGTACTCTGCCCACTAAACAGGACTTACAGAGCGGCTCCCCCTGCCCTCGAGGCAGCTTAACATTGCAATTGGCACAGGCAAAAAATTTAATCTGCGCTGTTTTGGCAGCCTTCCCCCCTGCCCTGGTGAATAACCCCTCTGACCTACCTTCTGCCATGGAGATTGGGTAAGTAGGAGTGTGTGGGGCAGTCAGCAACCGCTTACAACTCGCTAGCACTTGCAGGAGCGGAGAAATGGACCATCCGGTGCGCAGCAGAAGCACTATGCGCAAGATGGCCGCTGGAACGCATACGCGCATGCGCACAAGTGCGCAAAATGGCCGCTGGAACGCATACGCGCATGCGCACAACGTGCGCAAGATGGCCGCCGGAACGCATACGCCGCATGCGTTCCAGCGCAGCGCGATCCGGCCCTCTCCCCCCTCAGCCGTCTCCTCACTTAGACAGAAGGCGCAGCGAGCGCCCAGACACAGCATGGAGGGAAAGAACCGGCCAGTACAGGAGCACGCCCTGCACCTCTTACCAAAACAGTAAGGATAAGGGGGGAACGGGGGGAGGGCTACCGTGCTAGGGGGGAGGCTGCCAAGCCAGACCTGTGAGGTGAGTTGTTATGCCCAAGGCAGGTACTCACCTCGTGCCCATCCCGGCCAGACCATCTGCCATCGCCAAACTTAGCAGGGATACGTCTGGGTGGTCGTTATAGCCTATAGCGGCTAGAAATGACCCCGGTGAGCGGAGAAATACTGGGACTGTACTAAGGACAAACATGCGCTGCCCAGAGTAAGACCACAGAAAGAGAGTAGTCATCCTTGACTAACATCGCTGGACGTCCATCCTCCTGGTAACCGGACACTTAAAAAACTGATTGGATAAGCTGGAGTGTGGGGGTTAAGCCGGTTAGGCACGCCCACAAATTTATTAGTAAGTGTCCTGCCTCCTGGAGGGTGGAGCTTAACCCCATCGTCCCTGTGTCCCCCTATGATGACAGAGAAAAGGGTGACGATTGCAAATTTGAACGTTTAAATACATATACAGGTATGGGACCTGTTATTCAGAATGCTTGGGACCTGGGGTTGTCCGGATAATAGATCTTTCCATAATTTGGATTTTCATACCTTAAGGGGCAGATTTATCAAGGGTCGAAGTGAATTTGAGAGAATTTTCGAAGTAAAAAATTCGAAATTCAAAGTAATTTTTGGATACTTCGACCATCGAATAGAATACCACTTCGAATTTACTTCGAATTCGATTCGAAGTAAAAATACTTTGAATATTCGACCATTTGATAAGCGAAGTACCGTCTCTTTAAAAAAACTTCGAATTCAAAAATTCACCACCTTCTACAGCATTTTTCTAAGTCGATCGTACAATTCGAAGGATTTAATCGTTCGATTTTACTTCGACCACAGAATAGCCAAATTCAATGAAAAAAAGTTCGAATTCGATATTTAAATTCGAAGTATTAAAATTCGATGGTCGAATTTCGAAGTATTTTTAACTTCGAAATTCGACCCATGATAAATCTGCCCCTAAATCTACTAGAAAAATCATGTGAACATTAAATAAACCCAATAGGCTGGTTTGTCTCCAACAAGGATTAATTATATGTTTGGATCAAGTACAAGGTACTGTTTTATTATTACAGAGAAAAAGAAAATCATTTTTAAAAATTTGGATTATTTGGATTAAATGGAGACTATAGGAGATGGCCTTTCCGTAACTCGGAGCTTTCTGCATAGCGGGTTTCCGGATCACAGATTCCATACCTGTACTGGGTTTCAAATTTGGAAAAAGAAAGCTAATTTTGGGTTTCAAATTTGGAAAAAGAATGCGCGTTAGTAATAGTGATGGGTGAATCTGACCCATTTCGCTTGGCCAAAAATTTGCAAAGCGGCAAAAAATTGCAGAAATGCATTGAAGTCTATGGGCGACAATATTTTTTTGACGCACGGCAATATTTTTTCTCCCATTGGAGTCTATGGAAGTTATTTTCGTGGCGAAACTTGCCAAAAAATTCCGCTCAACACTAATTGGTAATTTTTACTTGTACATTTTGTCACGGGCTGGATAATTCACTGATAACCACTAGCTAAGGACTAGCATTATTCTCTGGCACCAGACGCTGGGAATTAAGTGAAGCGTTGAACCTTATCTTTTTAAGTAATTTCACTCTTTAATAACACTTTTTGTCAGTCTCTGAGAATTATTATTGTTCTACCTCCAACTCCAACTCAATAGTATGAATTGGATCTAGATTTATTCAGAAGAACCTGGCCAAATCCCAGTAAGATAGCTATGGCAAGTGCCCTCAATTGGGAATGACTTTAACAGGGGATTGGAAGTGTCAGGAGCAAAACTCCCGTTTTGATTTCATGGCATATTTTATTTTTACCATAAAACTTTTGCTTTGCACCTGTAGGAGTCTTTTTTTTTTATTTGCAGGTAAACCTGGTGAGAAACTCCAGTCATCAATAGAAGCAAGCAGTTTTCCCTACAGTTAGGACCTACACTTACACTTCTGGAAGCTAGTCTCTCTCAATAAAAGCTAGCCTCACTGTTACAGGCTTAGCATTTTCTGCCATCCTAACAAACTTAAGAATTGTTTTTAGCACCTGGGATTTTATCTTTATATCTAACATATTCCTACATGCTCCTCCCCTCTATTCCCTTTCTGCTCTTTTTTTTCCATTTGCTTCTCTCACGCCATTTCTCCCAGTACCAAAGTGTCTGCCCCACTTTTCTGTTCTCCTCTCACAACTTTCTCTATATATCCCCTCTATGATGCTTTTCCCTTTTTAACTCCATTATCTATTACCCCTCATTTTAACCCCCCCTTACAACAATTGTTTGGGTGGCCCCACGTGTACCCTTAGGCCACCTCCCACCCGCAGAAAATACACGGCAGCAAAGCATAGAGTGCAGAATCGGCTGGGGAGGAGGAACCATTCAGCAGACGCTGCAATCTGGGCTCTCTTGTCCACCAGGCCCCCACATGACCAAGGAATCTGCTGTACTATAGTTAAGCCCCTTTCCATTTTTAGCCCTTTTCTCTTCTGTTTTAACTGATCCCCATCCTCTTATTTTTTCTCTTACTTTCCACTCTTTTCTTCCCTTTCATGTTATCTTATACTCTCCTGCTTTCTCCTCTTGCTCGTCTCTTGTCATTCTTACTTTTCATTCCCTATAAACTTCACCCTCTATCAATTTGCTGTTTTTGCCATTTTCTCACTTTACCTACTGTCTCTTCTTTTTTCCCTTAATCCCTTTGCCTTATTCCACATCTGTTCCCATTTTTCCATCCCACTGGTTACGAATGGTATCACTAACCCAGAACAAACCCCAAGGTCCTGGCCGCAGTTCACGCTTCTGCCTATAACAGCCGCCTTTCATTTTGGGAGGAGCCCTCCGCTACTCGGATGCTGCTAGGTCTTAAAGTGAGAGGACCAGGGAGAAAGTTCTGGGCAGAAAAGGGAACCAAACATTTACTGAAGGAATGGGAAACAAGGAGTGTGGTCAATGGAGGGGCTGAGTTGATACCAATCAGGCAGAGCAATACAGATTCACAGGTCGGGTCAGAAGCACCAGTATCGCAGTACAGTAACAGGTTCTAAGAGAGTAGTCAGAGATCAGGCAAATGTCAGGACAGGCAGCAAACTAGACAAAGTCATATAGTAAATATTTGGATTTCACGTGAATGATGATGTCACGAGTGGCGTGCCAAAACCAAAAAGACATCAGAAAAAGAAGCAGCGCGTATTGGCACGCATGGAAGGAGAAGACTGCGGGTGTCCCTGCCTCACAGCTGCACCACCAGGTATTCTCACACTGGCTTTTTATTGGGCCACATGTTACACGTGCTTGATAAACAGGAATAGAATCTATTAAACAAAATACTGAGGACCTGGGGTTTTTAGGATAAGGGATATTTCCATCGTTTGGATCTCCATACCTTAAGTCTGCTAAAAACAAATAAACTTTAAAGAAAGCCAATAGAACTCTTTTGCCACCAATATGGATTCATGCAGCAGAGTCCCCATCTAGTACAAGACACTATTGTATTATTATAGTATTATTATACAAAAAAATGAAATAATTTTTAAAAATTAGAATTATCTGCTTAAAACATACTCTACAGGAGATGGACTTCAAGTAATTCGGTGCTACCATACAGGAATGCCCAGTGTGTGACAACCAATAACAACAGAAAGGCAGCCAAACATTTAGGTATGTATATATGTACAGAGCCCCTCGTATGGTATTCCTTATCAGTCAGTAACTACTCAGGGTCTGCCCATGTATGGATTCCTTTTGACTGCAAAATACCAAAACCAGATTGTTGCTACAGGTTCCTATTCCAGAGTATATTTTATACCCATCTGCATATTAAAGGGGAGTTGACTTAGAAATTATGTTTGATGGGGGAATGTGGCCAGACATAGCATGTAGACAGAAGCTCCTCTGTAAAGCTCCCACAGATAAACTCTAATTCATTTCCCTGGGGTTGATGAGCACAGCAAGCAACAAAACACTGCACAGCTTGCTAAGAACCCCATGATCGTGGGCAATGGCAAAAAGCAAAATAAAACAGCACTTTGTACAACTCACCACATTCTATGGATCGCATTCCTGAAAGGGAACATCTGAAAAAATCCATGTTGCTCCAACAAGTCCTCTTCAGCAGCTTCATCCCCAGCACATTCCCAACCTAATAAAGAAAGCAGGACAACCAAGTATAACAACAATAACGCCAATGCATATCACCTTAACAGAACCTGTTTTAGAAATTCTTTTGGTCCAACTTAGAACTGACATACTTTATGGCACCGAATAAGTGATCAAAGAGTTTGAAGCAGAAATAGAAGAACTGGGAGACCAGCTATTTGGAGAACAAAATGGTCGAACTAGTAACAACTTGGCAGATAAATCTAACACCAAAGTTGAACAAATAAAAATAGTACAAGAGAAATAATGAGGCTTGGAAAAATGCTATAGATGCAATAATGTCAAAATTAGAGGCAAATCACAGGAGGTTAAACCGGATCAGTTGAGGGGATTTATACAATCCTTTATATTATAGATCTTCCCTGAGACGCCCTCTAATCATTTGATAACTGCCTGTATCTCTCACAAATGGGGATTAAACGCTAAAAAAATCATTAATAAACACAGAACCACCACCATTATCAACAGCCTATAGCAACGTTACCCTCCAGCCACCTCCATGCAGCTCAGCATGTAAATACAAAAACAAGTAGCAATGGAACTGTCACAACCAGCTGCAGCAATGACTGAACAAACTGTGCTACTACCCCTTAGACTGCAATTCAGTTTGAAGGAGAACTAACTGCCCCAATAAGAAAAACCCCACCCACTACCCTAGATAGTGCTCCCTCTCTGCTTTCTCCCCGCATAGTACATTATTCTAAAAAGGGTCCCTGAATATCATACTCATTATTTATGCAGAGTAGCACAGTGGAGCTCGTGGGCGATATCTTTCGCATCTTCTATTGGTCCAAGATTCTAAGGGCCCATAATTCTACAAAACAAATCTTACACTACATAAGTAACCACCCTAGCTAAATCAAAATGAGAGTGACTGGTGAACCCAATGGGTGATATTTAATATTAATTGGTGCTATTTATCAAAAAGGGGCTAAAGTTTTTGTCATGTAGTGCCCTTGAGACAAAACACTCAAAACACCTTTTTATTAAAGAGTGAAATTGTATTATTGCCTGAAAATACTCATATCTGCATTCTCCTATGGTAATGTGATTCTACTGGTAAGGACACAGCAATTCAAATTCTATGCTATATAGATGGGTATTTCCATGCATATTGTTGCCAGTGTGATATCCCCTTTCCCAGTGTGCCATTACTATAATTAAACAGTATATATATATATCTTCATGGCAAACACGGATACCTTTATTACTGCTTGCAGTTGTTTAAACCTGGCTTAGTAATAATAACTCCTATAGATAAAACTAAAATATGGCATTTTTTTGTATCAGGGGCTGAACAATATTATCCGGGAATATTAATATTTTTGTACAGGGGAACTTTTTTTTTGCCCCTGGCATGCAGAGTTACCAAATGCTTTTGGTTGAGCATGCACCTAATGATGTCCATGCACCTCTAAGCCATGACTTTACTGGATTACAGAGCGGGAACTAAATGATATAACATTGGTCTGCCAGCTGTTTGGCTAACGCAAGATTAAAACTGTAAGGCAAGTTATAAGGGATCATATACTTAGTAAACATATGTAGCAATTGAGAAACCATGGGGTGGAATACAATGTAACTATTGTATCCGCTCTGTGGTTCACAAGTTAACCAGTTCAGGTGCTGCAGTTAATTGGCCACTTAAAACTTCGCTTTTATTTTTGTTACTTTACAAAATCCACACAGCTATACAGACAAAACTCATCACTGAGACAAAAAAGATTTCAGTGATGCTAGGCTGTGCCCATAAAATACATATAAATGATTTAAAAAACACATAGATTGGAACGGTGAGAAAAGAGCAAGAAGAACTGCAGACACTGCAGCCACCGTTCAAAAAGGAGATTGATATCGGGGTGTATCTGAGTTGCTCCCCTCAGTTATTAGTCAAGTGTTGTTGCGCCCGATTAAGATATAGTCAATTATTTTCAATGGATTAATTAACACAAGGCGTCATTATATATACCTCTTAATAGTATGCCAAAAGATTCCAGCCACCCTCGCCTCATTTATGCTTATTTTTACCCAGAAATTCTACCTGGCTACGTAGGGAGCGTATGGGAGCTGGTCTCCCACCGTCCATCTATGCCCACCCGGCGCGTTTCACCGGAGAACTGGCTTCTTCAGGGGCATAAGTGATTTGCGCGTGTCTTCTAACTGTTTTAATAGGGTTTGATATATTATAGTTACATAGTTAAATTGGGTAAGGTTGTCATATACTTAGTGCAACACAGGACACAAAGAGCAGAAAAGCCACAATCCACATGCATTCTGCATTTTGTTCTGTTTTAAAAACTGGAACAGGTCAGTGTTGTCCAGAACAGCGTTCACAGATCCAAGTTGCCGCCATTTCTGGGCATTCCTTTTAGCCTTACTCAAAGGTACAGCCATAGACTGAGGCAATTGCAGTACAGCATGAAGAGGAGAAGAGGAAGATTCCATTCTGCAAACATGGCTCTCACACAAATGACAATAGCAGACATACCAACTCTATTCACAGAAACAAAATTTCCCTTTGTTCACTTTAAAATTCCAAGTCCCTGGGAGAAGAGTATAAGGTATTTTTGCAATTCCTAATCAGCACAGGATGACAGGAACAAAACATGCAATTTGTGAAACAACTCTCACTGTGGGAAGTTGGTTACACTGTGTGACATTGCTGCATTGGTAATAGTTTATTATATAGGTTAATGTTTATTAAAACATTATAAAACAAGTGGCTGCTGTTTAATGAACTCCTTACGCATTTCAGGAACACCCTTAATCATAGGCTAAACAAGATGATATAAAGGGGGTTATTTATCAAAGGTGGAATGTTAAAGTTTTTTAGACCTTGAATGAATTCACAACTCGAATGGTTTCTAATTTAAGAAAAAACTCAAATGGAAAAAAACATGAATGGAAAAAAACTTGAATCAACGGGTTTAGGGTAAACATCCCAAAAACATAATTGAGCAAGTTATCAGTGGAAAAAAACTTGAATCACTCGAAATGATCAAGTTTTCGACCAAAACCCTCCAAAAAATCGGGAAGGCTATTACATCTTCCAGTGGTTCAAGGGACCTCTGCCATTGACTCTAACATGACCTCCACAGGTATTAGTTGGTGTATTCCAGCTATTCCCAGGGTCGTATAAAACTAAAAATAATAAAACTGGAAAAATTTATGTTTTTTTTAAACTAAAAAAAATAGATTTTGGAAAATGCTAATTTTTCATGGAAAACACAACTCAACCCTTATTAAATCTGCCCCAAGACGTTCATTTAAACACTCAATAACAGCCCCATCTAATGGACAGAAGTATTTAAAAAACGATATACTGTATAAAGTAATGTGAAATATGTGAAGTAATGATTTATTTCATGTTACTTTATTTATTGTTTTTTTTACAAACTTTAGTTTTTTACATACATTAGATGGCACTGTTATTAAGTGTATAACTAAACGTCTTGATATCATCTCGTTTAGCCTATAATTAAGGGGTGTTCCGGAAAAGCATTAAGTGTCCATTACACACCAGCGACCTGTATTTAAATGTTACAATAAACAGTGTTTTTTTACTTTATGAGGTGGCGTGAACTAAATTTCTTCTTTTTTGGCTTTTGATATTGCTATACCCACATCTATATGGAACCCCTCTCCTCTCACCTTCTAATGTATACCCTACTATCCTTTCATGTCTCCCACTGCCTTCTCAACTTCCCAGTGCACCTTTGCTTTTGCTTTTTCATACACCCTTTCCTTCTCAGCATATTTTGTCTTAACTTCAGTTTTACTTTGCTCATCTCTTTCCACATTTTCTGTCCCCTTATCTCCCTGGACTTTCCTTTATGTTCTTCCCCTTCCTCTCACAGCCTTTTCCCCGTTCTCTCAGCATCCCTGTTTTATCGCATGTTCTCGACTCAGCTTCACCAGTATCGCCTGTTCTCTTCTCAGCTTTGCCGTTTTATTGCCTCTTCCCTAAGAGACAAATTGGCACAATGTTTACCACACAAACAAGATTTTTCCCCAGAGTCCCATATTAAATAAAGTTTGGAATATGTACAACCAATGTTGATATTAAAATAAATGGGTGGCAGAGCCAGAAGGGATGAGACGTGTGGGCTGTAACATGTAGCTGTGCCAAGGTGAGCAGTGTAGTCTTCTAACTGTTACTGACCTACAAATCCCAGAAACCCTTGTCAGACCAGCAGCTAATGGTCTTCTAACTGTTACTAAACTACAATTCCCAGCATCCCTTGTCAGACCTGCAGCCTGTAGTCTTGTAGCTCTTAATGAACTACAATTCCCAGCATCCCTTGTCAGACCAGCAGCTTATGGTCTTCTAACTGTTACTGACCTACAAATCCCAGAAACCAATGTCAGACCAGCAGCATCTGGTTTTCTAACTGTTACTGAACTACAAATCCCAGCATCTCTTGTCAGACCTGCAGCCTGTAGTACAAATCCCAGTATCCCTTGTCAGATCTGCAGCCTGTAGTCTTCTAACTGTTACTGACCTACAATTTCCAGCATCCCTTGTCAGACCAGCAGCATCTGGTCTTCTAACTGTTACTGAACTACAAATCCCAGCATCCCTTGTCAGACCTGCAGCCTGTAGTACAAATCCCAGCATCCCTTGTCAGACCTGTAGCCTATAGAACAAATCCCAGCATCCCTTGTCAGACCTGCAGCCTATAGTACAAATCCCAGCATCCCTTGTCAGACCTGCAGCCTGTAGTCTTGTAGCTCTTAATGAACTACAATTCCCAGCACCCCTTGTCAGACCAGCAGCTTATGGTCTTCTAACTGTTACTGACCTACAAATCTTAGCATCCCTTGTCAGACCTGCAGCCTGTAGTCTTCTAACTGTTACTGACCTACGAATCCCAGCATCCTTTGTCAAACCAGCAGCATCTGGTCTTCTAACTGTTATTGAACTACAAATCCCAGCATCCCGAGTCAGACGTGCAGTAGAAATCCCACACAAGAATGAAGCGCTCATCTCCGTTTCTTTTCCCTTTGGGACCATGTGCTTAGCAGTCAATTTCCCACTCTGCCATGGGTATCAAATCATATGCAATATCCAACCGACCGCAGCACACTGACACGTTATTTCTGTAAAGTTTTTGTGATTTATTGGCTCATTATCTAACTGTTACTGAACTACAAATCCCAGCATCCCTTGTCAGACCTGCAGCCTGTAGTCTTCTAACTGTTACTGACCTACAAATCCCAGAATCCCTTGTCAGACCAGCAGCATCTGGTTTTCTAACTGTTACTGAACTACAAATCCCAGCATCCCTTGTCAGACCTGTAGCCTGTGGTCTTTTAGCTGTTACTGAACTACGAATCCCAGCATCTCTTGTCTGATCTGCAGCCTGTAGTCTTCTAGCTCTTAATGAACTACAATTCCCAGCATCCCTTGTCAGACCTGCAGCTTGTGGTCTTCTAACTGTTACTGACCTACAAATCCCAGCATCCCTTGTCAGACCTGCAACCTTTAGTCGCCTGTTATTGACCTACAAATCCCAGCATCCCTTGTCAGAACTGTAGCCTATAGTACAAATCCCAGCATCCCTTGTCAGACTTGCAGCCTGTGATCTTTTAGCTTTTGCTGACCTACAAATCCCAGCATCCCTTGTCAGACCAGCAGCTTCTGGTCTTCTAACTGTTACTGAACTACAAATCCCAGCATCCCTTTTCAGACCTGCAGCCTTTAGTCGTCTGTTACTGATCTACAAATCCCAACATCCCTTGTCAGACCTGCAGTCTGTAGTACAAATCCCAGCATCCCTTGTCAGACTTGCAGCCTGTGGTCTTTTAGCTGTTACTGACCTACAAATCCCAGCATCCCTTGTCAGACCTGCAGCTTGTAGTCTTCTAACTGTTACTGAACTACAAATCCCAGCATCCCTTGTCAGACAAGCAGCCTGTAGTCTTCTAACTGTTACTGACCTACAAATCCCAGCATCCCTTGTCAGACCAGCAGCATCTGGTCTTCTAACTGTTACTGAACTACAAATCCCAGCATCCCTTGTCAGACCTGCAGCCTATAGTACAAATCCCAGCATCCCTTGTCAGACCTGCAGCCTATAGTACAAATCCCAGCATCCCTTGTCAGATCTGCAGCCTGTAGTCTTCTAACTGTTACTGAACTACAAATCCCAACATCCCTTGTCAGACCTGCAGCCTGTAGTACAAATCCCAGCATCCCTTGTCAGACCTGCAGTCTACAGTAGAAATCCCAGCATCCCTTGTCAGACCTGCAACCTGTAGTCTTGTAGCTCTTAATGAACTACAATTCCCAGCATCCCTTGTCAGACCAGCAGCTTATGGTCTTCTAACTGTTACTGACCTACAAATTCCAGAAACCAATGTCAGACCAGCAGCATCTGGTTTTCTAACTGTTACTGAACTACAAATCCCAGCATCACTTGTCAGACCTGTAGCCTGTAGTACAAATCCCAGCATCCCTTGTCAGACCTGCAACCTGTAGTCTTCTAACTGTTACTGAACTACAATTCCCAGCATCCCTTGTCGGACCTGCAGCCTGTAGTCTTGTAGCTCTTAATGAACTACAATTCCCAGCATCCCTTGTCAGACCAGCAGCTTATGGTCTTCTAACTGTTACTGATCTACAAATCCCAGAAACCAATGTCAGACCAGCAGCATCTGGTTTTCTAAATGTTACTGAACTACAAATCCCAGCATCCCTTGTCAGACCTGTAGCCTATAGTACAAATCCCAGCATACCTTGTCAGACCTGCAGCCTGTAGTCTTCTAACTGTTACTGAACTACAAATCCCAGCATCCCTTGTCAGACCAGTAGCCTATAGTACAAATCCCAGCATCCCTTGTCAGACCTGCAGCCTGTAGTCTTCTAACTGTTACTGAACTACAATTCCCAGCATCCCTTGTCAGACCTGCAGCCTGTAGTCTTCTAACTTTACTGACCTACAAATCTTAGCATCCCTTGTCAGATCTGCAGCCTGTAGTCTTCTAACTGTTACTGACCTACAATTAACAGCATCCCTTGTCAGACCAGCAGCATCTGGTCTTCTAACTGTTACTGAACTACAAATCCCAGCATCCCTTGTCAGACCTGCAGCCTGTAGTACAAATCCCAGCATCCCTTGTCAGACCTGTAGCCTATAGAACAAATCCCAGCATCCCTTGTCAGACCTGCAGCCTATAGTACAAATCCCAGCATCCCTTGTCAGACCTGCAGCCTGTAGTCTTGTAGCTCTTAATGAACTACAATTCCCAGCACCCCTTGTCAGACCAGCAGCTTATGGTCTTCTAACTGTTACTGACCTACAAATCTTAGCATCCCTTGTCAGACCTGCAGCCTGTAGTCTTCTAACTGTTACTGACCTACGAATCCCAGCATCCTTTGTCAAACCAGCAGCATCTGGTCTTCTAACTGTTATTGAACTACAAATCCCAGCATCCCGTGTCAGACGTGCAGTAGAAATCCCACACAAGAATGAAGCGCTCATCTCCATTTCTTTTCCCTTTGGGACCATGTGCTTAGCAGTCAGTTTCCCACTCTGCCATGGGTATCAAATCATATGCAATATCCAACCGACCGCAGCACACTGACACGTTATTTCTGTAAAGTTTTTGTGATTTATTGGCTCATTATCTAACTGTTACTGAACTACAAATCCCAGCATCCCTTGTCAGACCTGCAGCCTGTAGTCTTCTAACTGTTACTGACCTACAAATCCCAGAATCCCTTGTCAGACCAGCAGCATCTGGTTTTCTAACTGTTACTGAACTACAAATCCCAGCATCCCTTGTCAGACCTGTAGCCTATAGTACAAATCCCAGCATACCTTGTCAGACCTGCAGCCTGTAGTCTTCTAACTGTTACTGAACTACAAATTCCAGAAACCCTTGTCAGACCAGCAGCATCTGGTCTTCTAACTGTTACTGAACTACAATTCTCAGCATCCCTTGTCAGACCTGCAGCCTGTAGTCTTCTAGCTCTTAATGAATTACAAATCCCAGCATCCCTTGTCAAACCAGCAGCTTATGGTCTTCTAACTGTTACTGACCTACAAATCCCAGCATACCTTGTCAGATCTGCAGCCTGTGGTCTTTTAGCTGTTACTGAACTACGAATCCCAGCATCCCTTGTCTGATCTGCAGCCTGTAGTCTTCTAGCTCTTAATGAACTACAATTCCCAGCATCCTTTGTCAGACCTGCAGCTTGTGGTCTTCTAACTGTTACTGACCTACAAATCCCAGCATCCCTTGTCAGACCTGCAACCTTTAGTCACCTGTTATTGACCTACAAATCCCAGCATCCCTTGTCAGAACTGTAGCCTATAGTACAAATCCCAGCATCCCTTGTCAGACTTGCAGCCTGTGATCTTTTAACTTTTGCTGACCTACAAATCCCAGCATCCCTTGTCAGACCAGCAGCTTCTGGTCTTCTAACTGTTACTGATCTACAAATCCCAACATCCCTTGTCAGACCTGCAGTCTGTAGTACAAATCCCAGCATCCCTTGTCAGACTTGCAGCCTGTGGTCTTTTAGCTGTTACTGACCTACAAATCCCAGCAACCCTTGTCAGACCTGTAGCCTATCGTACAAATCCCAGCATCCCTTGTCAGACAAGCAGCCTGTAGTCTTCTAACTGTTACTGACCTACAAATCCCAGCATCCCTTGTCAGACCAGCAGCATCTGGTCTTCTAACTGTTACTGAACTACAAATCCCAGCATCCCTTGTCAGACCTGCAGCCTATAGTACAAATCCCAGCATCCCTTGTCAGACCTGCAGCCTATAGTACAAATCCCAGCATCCCTTGTCAGATCTGCAGCCTGTAGTCTTCTAACTGTTACTGAACTACAAATCCCAGCATCCCTTGTCAGACCTGCAGCCTGTAGTACAAATCCCAGCATCCCTTGTCAGACCTGTCCCAGCATCCCTTGTCAGACCTGCAGTCTACAGTAGAAATCCCAGCATCCCTTGTCAGACCTGCAACCTGTAGTCTTCTAACTGTTACTGAACTACAATTCCCAGCATCCCTTGTCAGACCTGCAGCCTGTAATCGTGTAGCTCTTAATGAACTACAATTCCCAGCATCCCTTGTCAGACCAGCAGCTTATGGTCTTCTAACTGTTACTGAACTACAAATCCCAGCATCCCTTGTCAGACCTGCAGCCTATAGTACAAATCCCAGCATCCCATGTCAGACCTGAAGCTTGTAGTCTTCTAACTGTTACTGAACTACAAATCCCAGTATCCCTTGTCAGACCTGCAGCCTGTAGTCTTCTAACTGTTACTGAACTACAAATCCCAGTATCCCTTGTCAGAACTGCAGCCTGTAGTCTTCTAGCTCTTAATGAATTACAATTCCCAGCATCCCTTGTCAGATCTGCAGCCTTCTAACTGTTACTGACCTACAAATCCCAGCATCCCTTGTCAGACCAGCAGCATCTGGTCTTCTAACTGTTACTGAACTACAAATCCCAGCATCCCTTGTCAGACCTGCAGCCTATAGTACAAATCCCAGCATCCCTTGTCAGACCTGCAGCCTATAGTACAAATCCCAGCATCCCTTGTCAGATCTGCAGCCTGTAGTCTTCTAACTGTTACTGAACTACAAATCCCAGAAACCCTTGTCAGACCAGCAGCATCTGGTCTTCTAACTGTTACTGAACTACAATTCCCAGCATCCCTTGTCAGACCAGCAGCTTATGGTCTTTTAACTGTTACTGAACTACAAATCCCAGCATCCCTTGTCAGACCTGCAGCCTGTAGTACAAATCCCAGCATCCCTTGTCAGACCTGTCCCAGCATCCCTTGTCAGACCTGCAGCCTACAGTACAAATCCCAGCATCCCTTGTCAGACCTGCAACCTGTAGTCTTCTAACTGTTACTGAACTACAATTCCCAGCATCCCTTGTCAGACCAGCAGCTTATGGTCTTCTAACTGTTACTGATCTACAAATCCCAGAAACCAATGTCAGACCAGCAGCATCTGGTTTTCTAAATGTTACTGAACTACAAATCCCAGCATCCCTTGTCAGACCTGTAGCCTATAGTACAAATCCCAGCATACCTTGTCAGACCTGCAGCCTGTAGTCTTCTAACTGTTACTGAACTACAAATCCCAGCATCCCTTGTCAGACCAGTAGCCTATAGTACAAATCCCAGCATCCCTTGTCAGACCTGCAGCTTGTAGTCTTCTAACTGTTACTGAACTACAATTCCCAGCATCCCTTGTCAGACCAGCAGCTTATGGTCTTTTAACTGTTACTGAACTACAAATCCCAGCATCCCTTGTCAGACCTGCAGCCTGTAGTACAAATCCCAGCATCCCTTGTCAGACCTGTCCCAGCATCCCTTGTCAGACCTGCAGCCTACAGTACAAATCCCAGCATCCCTTGTCAGACCTGCAACCTGTAGTCTTCTAACTGTTACTGAACTACAATTCCCAGCATCCCTTGTCAGACCAGCAGCTTATGGTCTTCTAACTGTTACTGATCTACAAATCCCAGAAACCAATGTCAGACCAGCAGCATCTGGTTTTCTAAATGTTACTGAACTACAAATCCCAGCATCCCTTGTCAGACCTGTAGCCTATAGTACAAATCCCAGCATACCTTGTCAGACCTGCAGCCTGTAGTCTTCTAACTGTTACTGAACTACAAATCCCAGCATCCCTTGTCAGACCAGTAGCCTATAGTACAAATCCCAGCATCCCTTGTCAGACCTGCAGCTTGTAGTCTTCTAACTGTTACTGAACTACAATTCCCAGCATCCCTTGTCAGACCTGCAGCCTGTAGTCTTCTAGCTCTTAATGAACTACAAATCCCAGCATCCCTTGTCAGACCAGCAGCTTATGGTCTTCTAACTGTTACTGAACTACAATTCCCAGCATCCCTTGTCAGACCTGCAGCCTGTAGTCTTCTAGCTCTTAATGAACTACAAATCCCAGCATCCCTTGTCAGACCAGCAGCATCTGGTCTTCTAACTGTTACTGAACTACAAATCCCAGCATCCCTTGTCAGACCTGCAGCCTATAGTACAAATCCCAGCATCCCTTGTCAGACCTGCAGCCTATAGTACAAATCCCAGCATCCCTTGTCAGATCTGCAGCCTGTAGTCTTCTAACTGTTACTGAACTACAAATCCCAGAAACCCTTGTCAGACCAGCAGCATCTGGTCTTCTAACTGTTACTGAACTACAATTCCCAGCATCCCTTGTCAGACCAGCAGCTTATGGTCTTTTAACTGTTACTGAACTACAAATCCCAGCATCCCTTGTCAGACCTGCAGCCTGTAGTACAAATCCCAGCATCCCTTGTCAGACCTGTCCCAGCATCCTTGTCAGACCTGCCAGCCTACAGTACAAATCCCAGCATCCCTTGTCAGACCTGCAACCTGTAGTCTTCTAACTGTTACTGAACTACAATTCCCAGCATCCCTTGTCAGACCAGCAGCTTATGGTCTTCTAACTGTTACTGATCTACAAATCCCAGAAACCAATGTCAGACCAGCAGCATCTGGTTTTCTAAATGTTACTGAACTACAAATCCCAGCATCCCTTGTCAGACCAGTAGCCTATAGTACAAATCCCAGCATCCTTGTCAGACCTGCAGCTTGTAGTCTTCTAACTGTTACTGAAACTACAATTCCCAGCATCCCTTGTCAGACCTGCAGCCTGTAGTCTTCCTAGCTCTTAATGAACTACAATTCCCAGCATCCCTTGTCAGACCAGCAGCTTATGGTCTTCTAACTGTTACTGACCTACAAATCCCAGCATCCTTTGTCAGACCAATTCTGAAGGAGTCTTGCGCCTGCTATAGAGAAAACATTATAAACATGACAAATAAAACAGTCACTAAAAATAACTCGAATGATGAGCCGGAGGTAATTACGTACACAATCGACCCTTTTGAGTACACCACCTTAGCCTCTTGTGTGTATGGCAATGTACAGGTTAAAGTTTTTACCCAAAAACTGTATTGCAGTCTTACTCCCTGACAATTACAATAAGAAACAAACGTTTCTCAACACCGGCAATACAGTGGTCGATGTACATTGCGTACAAAGAGGGGATCTCTATACAACATGCCTGGCTGGTTATGCTTTTGTTAATGGCAAACATATAGCCTTTGAATTTCAAGGTTGCTTTTACCATGGATGCCGTGTTTGTTATTGTGAAGATGACTTTAATCGGGTAACTGGTACTAATTTCAGTCAACTGAACCACAAAACACAACATCAAGATGAATTTTTATAAAAACAAAAGGCTTTGAGGTCCGTGAACTCTGGGAACACGAATGGCATGCTATGTTGGAATCTGACAAGGACCTACAGTAAAGGCTACAGTTTCCCCAACCTTTGTCACCCTGTGATGCCCTCTATGGTGGCCGCACAAATGCTATAAAGTTCTACCATAAAGTGGCCCCCGGTGAACACATTCACTATTACGATTTTACCAGTCTGTATCCCTATGTTAATAAAACAAAAATATAGCCAATTATATTTGAAAATTTTGAGTCTTTTGATTCTTACTTCGGCATCGCTAAAGTAAAAATATATCCCCCTAAAGACTTGTTTATTCCTGTCCTGCCTGTAAAGATGAACGGAAAACTAATGTTTCCATTGTGCCATACTTGTGCCTCTACGCATCAAGATATGGACTGCTGTCACACGGATGCCGAACGTGTATTTTTTATAGCAAGAATGGTGACTTCAGGGATCCTCCAAGGAATCCTACATATGTGGGGCACCTGCCAGTTTTATGACCTAAGTAGGTACATACTATTCCCCTTTAATAAATCTGCCCCATACTGTCTGGTTCCTGGGAGGTGGCAAAGTGCCAGTTGAATTTCTGCACTGGCTCCAGAAAATGCTTCCTACGTTCTCATTTTAATTTGGCTATTTAACTATATACAAATTGTCACCCCCCCCATGTCTTTCTTTAATTGGACGAGGCTCATGGAAATCAGTATGGCAGTGCTTCTAAACTGCTAATGTAAGGAGTGTATGTCTCTCTCCGTTACAAATCTTTCTTTTACAGAGAATCAGAATTCACAGGTTTTTAATGAATACATGTTTATTTCTGGAACATTAAAGTGAATTTGTCTCCTTCCATGTGAAACGTAGTTGTGCCATGATAATCATAACTGCTGCCAATGGTATGTCTGTACCTCAGCAAACAAGAAATGCAATTGGCCCTTAGCTGCCACATTCCTAAGAATTAGTTGTGACAATATACTGGTTACTTTCTCACTGATCATATTATTTAACCCTTTCCCTGCCAGCCGTTTTGTCCTAGATGTGAACATCTATTGCCAAGCAGTTTTTAGATATTTTGCACTCTTTCACTTTAAGGGGCCTTTCCTGGGGTGGTCTTTTAGTTTACCCAGGAAAACAATATATTGTTTTTTCAGGACAACCTGAACTTTCAAAAATATGCAAGAATTTTGGTGTAATTCTACTTCTGTAAAAAAAAGGCTTTTAAGTGTCTAATAAAATGAAAAAATCATGTTTCACAAAGAACAATCACATATATCAGAAATATCATTTATTTTATGTACGAGAACACAGCCGATTTGGAAAGGTCTATGTCTCCTGAACACGGCAATACCAAATATATATAGTTTTATGGAGATTTCTCACTTGAATAGCTCAAAATCTACAAGCAGTACACGACCAAATTTCCAGCACGCTTCCCAAACGGGCTACTTTATTTCAGGCAAACTTTCCGCTAATACAGTAGTTTACTGAAAACTACCCATTAGTTAGAAAAACAGATCTGGTGAATCAAAAATGGTAATATATGTATTTGCCACACCAAACTACAAGTTGTAATTGTTTCCTAAATTATGTTTATTAGAAATTTGGTTGAATTTTTTTGAAATATGACATCAAAGCTCTCCACTCTACAGCATCCCATATCTTCCAACAACATATTAGGTATCAAGAAAAACATCCCCGAATATGAAAAGCCCTGGTCCACTGACGTTGTGGCATTGCCCAATATGATAGGTTTACCTACAGCATGTGGTGTAAGGCCCTAAAATGAGACGCCTTGATTTGCCGACTATCAGTTCGTATTCCAGATATGCAAATCAACACATTTTAGTTTGGGGGGGCATAGTTCGCAAAAAAGTACGTTCACCCCAGAAAACCATATATTTTCGGAAGGTCCCTTCCCGAATCCAAATTGGGTATGCATGTTTTTGTAGGTTCAAAGCACCTAGAGCGCAAACCTTTGCCTAATTTGGCAATTTGTGCCATTCCTAAAAATCACCTCTAAAACTTCCACCTGCACATCGGTATTTCCAAAATACTATTATGTATCAATTATAAACTCACCAAATACGTGAGGAAAGCCTAGGTCCCTGGAAACAGCTTTCGCGATTGCCACATATGTATAGGTCGACGTTACACAAGCACGTCGGCAATAGTGCTCGTCGGCTCTTCAAAATGAAGACACCCCATATGGATCTGTATTTCAGTACGACAACACTTCACAGCATTTACGTAGTTTTGGGGGCGCAGCAAAGTATAAAAAAGTGATGATTTTCACCCAAGAAACCATAATTTTCGGAAGTACCATTCCCCTGATCTAAATTGGGTATGCACATGTCTTTTCTACACCAAAGTACCAAGCCGCAACCATGCCCTAATTTGGTGATTTTTGGTTGACATTTTCAAAAATCTAAATTTCCAGCCTGCAGCTCGTATTACCCACATACTTTTTAGGTATCAAGATCAAACATCACCCCCAACTATGACAAAGCTTAGGGGTCCTCTGACAGTTTAATGGCCCATATAGTATAGGTGTACCCAAGCCACGTGATTAGGGGCCCGAAATGAAGACCCCATATGGTCTGTCTTTCAGGTACTGGCAAAATCAAACACATTTACAGTAGTTTTGGGGGGGGGGGGCAAAAGATTAACAAAAAACGTACCGTTCACCCCAGAAAACCATATTCTTTGGAAATTACCCTGTCCCGCGAATGCAACATGGGTATTGCATGTCTTTCTACTTCAAAGCACTAAGCTGCAAACCTTCTAGATTTGGCAATTTTGGTTGCCATTTTCTTAAATCACCTCACAAACTTCCAACCTGCAACCTCGTATTTCCAACATACTATTGTGTCAAGTATAAATCACCCAATATAAAGCCTTGGGGTCCCCTGAACAGGTTGATGCCCAAATATGGTATAGTGTAACAAGCATCGTGGCTGATAGGGTCCCAAAAGGAGACCCCATATGGTTGTCATTCAGATATGCAAAATCACACGATTTACATCGTTTTGAGGGGCTGGCAAATGTAGAGAAAAAGTAGTTCACCCCGGGAAAAATCTTATATTTTTCGAAGTACAATTCAACGATTCTAAACTTGGGTATCTCTCTCCGTCCATGTGCTATCTTCTGTACCTACAACATAGCGTAAGCCGCAAGCCCACTTCCGCCCTCGCACAATCTAGTCAGACATCCGCTCCGCTTCTCTGGTCCGGCCTGTACACATTTCGGCTCCGCACCAAACTCTCACCGTCAAAATTTCTACCCTGCACGCATTAATTACCAATACTTTTTAGGTATCAAGAGAAATCACCCCAAATATGAAAGCCTAGGGTCTCATGAACAGCTTTGAGTGCCCTAAATACCGCATATAGTTGTACCCAAGCATGTGGCAAATAGGGCCCCAAAAGGACGCGACCGCCCCTGTATAGTCTGTACATTTCAGATACTGCAAAATCACACACATTTCTACATCGATTTTGAGGCGGGACATGTAAAAGAAATAAGTAGGTTCACCCAGAAAACCACTATTTTTCAGAAGTAACATTCCCCATGAATCTAAATGGGGTATGCCATGTCTTGGGTTGTGCTACTACAGTACCAAGCCCAACCATCTTCCTAAATTTGGTGATTTTGGGGACATCTCCAAAAATCACTTCAAAATTTTACCTGCAGCACGTATTATCCACATATTTAGGTTCAACGAAAATCACCAATATGAAAGCTAAGGTCTCTCATGAACATTTTGATGTCCAATATGTATAGGCCTGTACCCAACCCACACGTGGCATATAGGGTTCCAAGGAGTACCCCCATATGTCTGTCATTTCAGGTACTGCAAATCAGACACATTTACATTGTTTGGGGGGCAAGAAGTAAAAAAAGTACGTTCGACCCCAGAAAACCATATCATGGTATAGGTCTACTGTACCAAGCACTGGCAATATAGGGGCCCAAAATAAGAACCCCATACTAAGGTCTGTCATTTCACGGTACTGCAAAATCAACACATATAATAGTTTGGGGGTAGCAAGGTAGAAAAAAGTAGTTCACCCCAGGAAACCATATTATTTCCGAAAGTACACACGTCCCGCAAAATCCAACATTGGTATGCATGCTTTTACCCAAAGCGCACTTTTCCAAAATTTGGCGAATAAAAGCAACAGTTTTACATTTCTAAAAATTGCAATTTGCAAATTGGCGCATTATCTCACCTATTTTCACATACAATGTAAAACACCATAAATACTGATGCCAAGGGGTCTACTGATAACAGTAACCAGACTGCATATGGAGCCAATGTGAAGTAATTGTAAAAACCATTGTAGGCTATGGTGTTAGCTACTGTAATAATGAATATAAATCCATTTGACACTTCTCTATTAGTGCTCACCTTCAGTCAGCTCTTGCCTCTGAACCTTTAGTACATAACTCATGGATTTTGTCGGATTTGACTGCAGCCAAAATCAGTTGTGGATAATATGTGATTCAGTGATGTGTCAGCATAAGAAAGATACATACCTCCCAACATTTTGGAAATCAAAAGAGGAACAAAAAGCTTGTGCGCGGTGTAGGGTCGTGTCAATTTTTGTGACCCATTCCGAACCCCCCTAATTACCATGTCATTTTTACAAATTGTAAGCTGTATTCCTTTAATGGCAGGGAGATCTCTATGGCAGTCCCGTAATATGGTGCATGTATAACGTTGATAGTGCAACTGGCTTCCTCCACTGGTTTGAACTACAACTCCCAGCACCAACACCAGAGAGCAAAAGCATGGGGCCAGGTAGTGGCGAGAGAGAACAGCAAAAAACTGTGTCTGGAACTGTTGATGTCAGATAATGGTTTGAAAACATTTAACACACACCTACACAGTAACACAGGCTCTAGTCATCCCCTTGCCTGGCTGCAGGCAATCCCCGCCCCCTCCCATAAATCCTCCCCCCTCCCCACAGGTACACACTTACATGGACTTGTTCTGCCCATTGTAGGCATAAAATACTAGGACCTTTGGAAGTACAAAGACTAAAAAGAAGACAATTTAATGACCCTAGTTTGCATTCTAAAAAAAACCTTTTTGGTCATAATTGGAAGGAAACGAAAGTACTGTTGGCAACAAGAACATACATTCATACACACACACATCCTAATACACACACACCAATCATATATATATATCATAATATATATATATATATATATTATTATATATATAATCTATTATATATATATATATATAATACATACACACACACACACACTTCATATATACACAACACACACATCATATATACAACACACACACATACCTATATACAAACACACACAAATCATATACACACACCACATATTATATAATATACTTAATATACACAACACACACACACACACACAACTCATTATATAATATACCACACACACACATCATATATATACACACACACAACCACACACACCAGACCTATCCACTCGTACTATCCACTAAATAACCACATACCATCCTCTAGGTCGCTCATACTATATATATAATCTATATATATATATATATATACTATAATGGATATATACCTCCTAAAAAAGTGTTTCGTATTCAGTATTACAGATGTTTACAAACATATAAAACACAAAATTATAGTCAATATTAAATATGCTCCTGTTGCACACCTTTGTTATTAAGAGCAATTCACTGCACACCCAACAGAATACCCACCACTAGCATCCTATTCATATAACAATGAAAGGCTGAATAAAATAGCCAATTATTCACTAAGCATTAACAGTTTGAATTTGGGAAAATGTATCAACCCATTTATCCCATATTTTATAGATATCTGGACAACCAGTTTTAAAGTAAATTATACGTTCAAAATTACAAGTATCCTGTATGATATTTATCCATACTTGAATTTCTGGGGGAGTTCTACTTTTCCAATTTTGGGTTATAAGTTTTTTAGCCAAGAAGAGAGATTCATGAATAAATATTCTGGTATACTGATTAGAGACCGTACGACCCACGATATTCAGTAAGCAGACCTTAGATGTTCTAGGAATGACAACCCCTGAAATATTATCTAGATGATTTAAAACTTCAGCCCAATAAGGTTTAATAATATTACATTCCCATAATATATGTACTAACGTGCCTTTCTCCACTACGCTCCTATTACAGACCTCAGGTATAGCAGGGCTTATCAAGTGCCAATCTTACTGGAGTAAGATACGCCCTATGTAAGACATATAATTGAACCACTCAATTAATAACATACAGAGACTATTTGAGGAGACTCAAGGGCCTCTTGCCATTCCTAATCTAGAATAATATCCACTGCTGTTTCTCATTTAATCTGAAGAGTTTCCAAATGGGGCATCATTACTAGCCTGCAATAACACTGCATATAAACTGGAAATTAAGCCCCCTAGTGGATGATCTATTTAAATAGGCTGGAGCAGCTTATACTCATTGAACTGTAATAGCCTTTAAATGATGCGTAGCCATAAGGGCTGTACGCACTCCCAAATATTGAAGCCACAATTTCCTGGCAATCCAGTGAGCTGTTGTAAAGTTCTCCTAAAACGTAAAGATGCCCCCGTTCAGCACCATACAGGAATGAAAGCCACTTGGATTTGTGAGTTAAATGCGTCATGACTCAGGGGTAATTGAAGAAAACTGTTGTTATCTTAAGTCATCATTAACTCATTTAATGCATTTAAACCTTTTCATTAGCCATACCAAAGCTCCCATGCTTCACAATGGTGAATGCTTTAATTAGATGGGTTGTTGTGAACACAGTTTTCTGTGTGTAAAGTGAGATAAATGGGATATCCTGCTGTTTAAGGTATCTGTGTCAAAACAGCAACAAACCAAAGTGGCTGCATCTGTGATGTCCCCATTGTAACAAAACCTTTATCAGACCAAACTTTCATATTACCCATTTGGGCCAAAAGTATAAATTATCTCCATAACGGAGTGCGGGGATCTGTATGTTGCTCTTTAGTAATTTGTAGTGCCATTAACCATATCCGGGACATATAACGAAGCATGGGATGAAAGGCGACTGTTTCACATTTTTGGGTATTTTAATGGCCTCATATACTTCCAGCTCAGAAATATCCTGACCTAAAGAAAGATTTAGTTCTTGTGAGAGCTGAGGGAGCTGGGCCTCGTTCAGGAAATTGTGAAACTTCCTGTGCACTGTTTTGCAATATGGACATATATAGTGTTTTATAGAAATTAGCGAAGGTCTCTTTAATTAGACTAGTCTGTGTGATGAGCTGGCCATGATCATCATAAAATTCAGAAATTATAGGAGGAGTGTCATGCGTTTTAGAGAGATAAGCAAGTAACTTGCCCGCTCTTTCACTATGTTCAAAAAAATTTGCTCTATTAAACAATAAACCTCTCTTAGCTTTTTGTTGCAACAGGGAATTATACTCAGTTTCAGCCTGTCTTAAAAGTTGGAAGTTCTGTGGGCTAGGATCAAATATGACTCTGTACAGTCAATTGCCAAACTCACTGCTCTAAATTAGTTTCATCCCGTGCAGAAGCTTTTTTAATTGCAGTGATTTCAGAATGTAGTAGGCCTCGAAAGTAGGCCTTAAAGGTATGCCAAGCTATTTCAATATTATCTGCAGTTAAATTATGGTGAAAGAAAATCCTCTATTTTAAATTCTAATCCCTCATCATTATTTATAATGTCCAACCAAATAGGATTAAAGGACCATGACTGAATCTGAGAATGCAAAGGGGTCCCATTATCCCAAATCACTTGCAATGGGGCACGGTCTGAAATTCCCTTGGGAGGTAAATGGCCGTACGGATGTTAGGAAGTAAATCACTAGAGACAAAAGCCATATCAATCCTAGATAGGGACATATGAGAAAAACAGGAAAAAACCTTTTCTTGTGGGTGCATACGCCTCCATGCTTCTTGAAGACCCATAGTAGACATTAACATAGAGAGGTTAGTGGATCTAATCTCCTGGATTGTACCCTGGATACACTGTCTATCCATACAATCATCCAATACAGTGTTAAAATCACCAGAGGCGATTACTTGGGCCCTTGGATAATCTGCTACATAAGACATTAGTTGAATAATACATTTGTCAGAATAGGGAGGTGGAAGATAAATATTAGTCAAAATAGTTTACTTCATGTTGAGATAGCAGTGAATAAAAACAGAACACCCTTGTGGAGCTGAATGTACAGAAATGAGTCGAAAATTCGCTGTCTTTCTGATAAGTGTAGTTACTCCCCCATATATATTGAAACGGAGGAATGAAAGGCCCAACCAACCCACGGTCTTTTTAGAGTTAACACTTTACTCCCTATCAGGTGAGTTCTTGTAACATGTTTACCTCTGATGTATTTTTTTTGACAAAATCTAACACTACCTTTCGTTTCACACAGTCATTAAGGCCCCAAACATTCCATGTTAAAATTGAAAATTGAAAGGGGTTTAGCCATAATCTATATTGTTCCCATGTGTTAAACAGCTTATCAGAAGTTTCATGACCATTACGTGTCTGTTGCCTGAGCTACCTGAGAAAAAAAATGACAGAACTATTTACAGCCCAGCCCATGCTAACCGCCAAAATGATGGAAAACATTACCACCCTTTCTGCTCAGACCCAACTTTGAGCAGAATTAAACCCTAGAACCCAACAGTAGCAACAATAATGCTGTATTAAGCAATGGGGAGGCAAACCTGGGTAGGGACACCGTAAATGGCGTCGAGAAGGTAGAATCGTGAGGGTTGGGGCTCCGCCACTATAACCAGAACCATATAGATACACACATCGCCCAATATATACATACAGTATCAGCATTGTGAATACTCATTGGACCCAACACATATATAGCAATAGCTAAAAAATAAAAAATTTTTAATTTAAGCTGCCTTTCCCAGCACACTGACAAGTCCAAATAAGTCCCCATATACCACAAGGGATCCATAGTCAGAATAACAATCGTTCATGGACGTAGAAAAGACAAGGAAACCCAATAACTTGTGGGGCAAGTAGACCATAGCAAAATGCTGTCAAAATAAGCACAGCTCGGTGTAACAAATTTCAGCCTTTATCATAGAGAAGCTTCCATGTACGTAGCAAAGTATTAAGCAGTTCTGCGTAGACTTCTGCCCACAAGGTAGCACATACGTAGAACCGTTCATCAGCTGATATAATATAACTTTTAAAGGCAATTATGGCCATCCAATTGAGCAACTAGGCTTTCTAAAACAAGTTGTATAAACATGTAGCAGGTGGACATCACTCCATTCAACCTGCCAATATAGGTTTAAACATTTGCTGCTTCCAGCCACCCAGAGGCATCTTGTGGCGTATTAAAGAAACGCGTAGTTCCATTCGCCTGAACCCTGAGGCGCGCTGGGTAGAGCATAGAGTAAACTATTTTTTGATCCCAAAGCTTTTGCTTGACTTCCTGGAATCTGGCCCATTGTTTTTGTACTTCAAGCGAGAAGGTAGGGTAAATTGCAATTTTTGTGTTCTCATATAGTAGTTGCCCTTTAACTCTGGCCATTGAAAGTATTGCATCCCTATCCTTCGCATTCAGGATACAGGCTATCAGGGCTCTAGGAGGGGCCCCTGGAATAGGGGCCTTCATAGGAATACAATGCGCCCCTCTCTATTATAAAAGTAGAGGAGAGATTATTTACCTCAAAAGTTTCTTGCAGCCATTCCTCCACAAAGCGCTCAGCGTTGACACCCTCGGGCCGTTCCGGAAAGCCGACTAGCCGCACATTATTACTCCTTAGGCGGTTCTCTAAATCATCAGCCTTAGACTACAACAGCGAAACTGTACGCTGTAAATCATGTAACTGCTGTGGAAGAGGATTGCAGACATTCTCCAACACGTTAATACGCTGCTCAGCTTCCACAGTGTGTGTTAATGCAGCCTTTGCATATCTTACTTTAATATGGAGAACTCCACCTTCAACTCCTCCGTTTTCCCCATAATAAGAGTTGTCGAAATATTCCTGTTGGCCTTAATTTCCATTAGCAAATCTGTTCAGGAAGGTTCCAGATTACCGGCAAAATCCGTTAAGGAAGGTTCCGAATTACTGGCAGGGCCCTCGGAAGGTGACGAGTCTGAGGAAAGGGTGCGATGCGGAGCTGCGCCATCTTATGCAGGCCTTTCTTTGCGAACTTTTCCAACTTAGCAGCAGTTTCCGTGGGTTTTTTTGGCCCCATATTGTAGACTTAAGACAGCCAAGCAAAAAGACATCCAAAGGCCCCCTGTTCAGCAGGTAGTTAGGCAAATAACATGAGAAAAAGGGTCCGGAGCAGCGGAGCCCGTCAAAAGAAAGTCCGCTCACATAGACCAGGTAGTCAGGCGCCATTACTTAAATGTTTATGGGTTTCTCACGGGTTTTGTTTCACCTTTACAGGACGATTCTTATTCATCGCTTGACCAAGCTCATCACTGGTCAAGGCCAAATTCCCTGGATTTAAGAGAACATCTGGTTATAAAGATCCAGACAGCTGGGGCTGACAGACTCGATGAATCGACGAGCGGCAAGAAGATCTTAGCTCAAGCAAACAAGATCTGGAAGGAGTCAGGGAAGAAGCTTAAAAGGCTTTACTCTGCCCTTCAGAAACCAGATGAGGCGATTGCCCTGAGAGACAATGAGGAGAGCCCAGGTGAGATATGGAAGTTTGTTTTGCTTTGTCTCCTGCTGAACATAGCAGGGTGTCAAGTAATTTCAAAATTCAGAAATGTTATTACAGGGAAACATCACACTGAGTTGGGATAAAAAAATAAAATGGCCTTTCACTTTTGCAGATGTTACTGACAATCTGGAGAGTCCCTCACGTGGCCCTGTCACTTCATATCATAGTGACAAACTCCCAGCAGCGCAGGAGGCCACTGCAGCTGAAGTGCAAGAGATGTCACAGTGCTCCAGTGACTCTACTTCACACGTACGTAGATTGGCTTGTTTACAGATTCAGCTTTCCATTTCTGAAGAGGAACCAGTTCCTGATACCACCGAGGTGGAGCTGATCTCCAACAGGTATGTGGAATGTTTTAAGCCTTCCCAAACTTTTTTTTCTGATACAGATAATGTTATGACGGTAACAACTAATAATTGTTCTTTCTTTTATAATATAAGTGAGGAGCCTACAGATGGCATAACTTCCCAGTCAGAAGAAGACACACCTCATGCTGAGATATCTGAGACTGAGGACAAATGGTAAGGTCCATGTGGGAGTCCAAATCTTATATATAGCTATAAGGCCTTTTTTTACTATACAATTGAATTGATACATTTCCTTCTGTAGTGCTGCTAATTTCCCCTTCATACATATGGTACTAACAGGGATGAAAAACCAACTTAAAATATATGTATTAAAAAAAATGAAACTTAAAATTTCTTTTAATTATCCTTATAGTGACGTACCAACAGATAATGTGGAGTCCAGCGAGGAGGGAGAAGCATCTCTTGAAATTCCAGTTGACCCCGCTGATGAGCTCAGCCCAAGGACAGAACATCCGGTACTAGAGCTGGAAGAAACAGAAGACATACGGTATGATACATATTCTTATACATAGAAAAGATCTTCTTTTTCTGTTCATTGGAACTTATGGAATTCCTTTTTACCCTGTGCTGTACCAATAACTTCTACACTAATGTGAAAATGAATATGTCCAAAAGACATTAACTTTGCCTTTATACTCATAGCGAGGTGTCTGTAGATGTAGAGGAAGCCCCATGTGAAACATCAAAGGAGTCATCCCCTGATGACCCCAGTGCTGCTCCAGAAGCAAGTAAGGAGCCAGAGGAACATCAAGAAGCAGAGCCCCCGATGGATGAGGAACGGGAACCAATGTATGATGAAACAGCAAACACATACAATACTGGAAGAACATTCTGTTTTATGAAGTGGGTCTAAATCTGCAATTTCCTTTTCAGAGACCTGGAATTCAGCGGTATTTGCCAGAAAGACCTCCGCCGCTGCGCCCTACTAGGCAAAGGTGGATACGGAAAGGTAATTTTCTCAGTTCATTAGAAGTATTGGTACATTTATTGTCTCATTCAGGCTAACTAAACGCTTTCTCTCATTCCAGGTTCTCCTTATTCAGCACAATCCCACAAAGAAATATTGTGCTGTAAAAGCCATGGCCAAAGGGAAGATCTACACCTCTGATGACATTGATGGGTCAGTTCTCAGGGAATGATCATTATTCCAACAATTTTGCACCGTGTTCTACTGTAATTTGTTCTTTAATAAATGCTAATGCCACATTTTCATGATTTTCTTTTTCAGAATCTTGACAGAGAAACGCGTCATGCAAATCACCAAGGAGAGCCTTTATACTGTCAATTTATACGCCACTTTCCATACAAAGAATATGCTCTTCTTTGTAATGGAGTTTGCTGCCGGTGGCAGTGTAAGGACCCACTTGCAGAAGGCTAGAACTTTTGACATACCGAGGGCTAGGTAAGCAGGACTGTACTTTCAGTGGGGTTCACATGGGGGCATTTGACGTAAGACAATCATTTCACCAGAGCAGAACCATTAATATTGCCACAGAAGGAAGTACATGGCTAGGTATCTCGATATTGCCACTCAAAGATTCATTTGTGGGCTGCTCAGGTGACAGGATTGGCAGAACAAACAAAGTTGTTGCTAAATCATACATTATCTGGTTATTTAGCCAACTGACTAAACTACTGGATAAACGTTTAATGACTTTGTATTTTGATTATTTTGTAGGTTCTACGCAGCCTGTATTACACTGGGTTTGGAGGAGTTACATGAAAAAGGCATTATACATAGGTAAGCAAAAAAAAGTGTTGGTTTCACAGCTTACGTCTTCATCTGACTAGCAGGAAATACATTGTTCTGGCACATACAGAACAAGATATTATATAACATTCTTTTGTATTTATTACAGAGACATGAAGCCTGACAACCTCCTCGTAGACAGCCAAGGTTATGTCAAAATTGCAGATTTCGGCCTCAGCATAGATGGTAAGTTTACCTTATAATCCACAGTTTCTATACCATAAATGCACTTTAGAAATGTTCATTTCCAAATGAACTGATCTGACTGCGCTGGAACAGTAGTTCTGTTGTGCCCAGTTCTGTGGTCAGAATGTGTTACTATTTATAAATCAGCTGTGACGGCCTTCACTTTACTTACCTTTCCTCTCGTGTTTTAGGACTTGCACCCAACGGCAGCATCAGTGGCGCAGTAGGAAGCCCTGCCTATATGGCTCCAGAAGTTGTCAACGGAGAGCATTACACCAAGGCTGTGGACTGGTGGGCTTTAGGGGTGATCTTATACGAGATGCTCCTAGGGAAGGTAAGCAGAGAGCTCAATTAGTAGTTTGAATGAAAATGTAAAATACTGTAAAAATAAGATCTTTCTGGAAGTACCAGAGACTCTCATCTTTCATTATTTTCTCTACTTATAAAAGTAACAGCGACGCAGGGATCAAACACATTGCAAACGCAATGACACCAGTACTTTGCACATATGCATCACTGAACCACTACTGTATCCATTATGCTATAAAAATGCTGATGTTCTGCCTTACAGAGACCCTTCACTGGAAAAGACCAGGAATGTCTATTTGATTCAATTATGGAACAGGAACCAGTGTACCCACCAACCCTGCACACAGATGCAAGAAACCTAATATCAGAGGTAAGTTGTCCCAGTAACATCAATAGATTCAGATCAGCTAATTGTGACTTATTACCCCATATAGGCAGAACACTCCTGTGTGAGTAACACCACTTTTCTCTTTTTAGCTCTTAGAAAAGAACGTAGAAGATCGACTGGGCTCTGCTGTGGATGGGGCTTTTGATGTCGCGGCACATCCTTTCTTCAAAGTAAGTTTCGATTTATCATTACCAATATTTCGCCTTTCATTTGTCATTACAGTGACAAATATTCTAGGATCTATTGTGCTGTAATAATAGATAATAGCTGTATAGAAAGTTTGCGGCTACGGTCCCACCTTGTCTAGCAATGGAGAGTCATCTCCCCAGTTTCACATTAACATTAAGCAATATCACGCCTGGGATGATAATTCAACATTAAGTGCCTCTGAATTACATTTCTTATTGTCTACTTTGCAGGATTTCGACTGGAATGCTATGTTGGAGCAGAAAGCGCAGCCCCCTTTTGTTCCACAGCTAAAAGGTCCAGAGGACCTGAAATACTTTGATGAGAGATTTACAAAGCTGGATCCCAATATAACTCCACCCAAAGGCATCTGCGCTGAAATGGCAGAAGAAATCTCAGACGCCTTCTATGACTTTGCTTATGCAGCATGTTAGCTGCAAATAGAAGATGGGAGTCCAAGAAAGAATAACAGACATCATCTTGCCAGGCTAATGACGTAAAAGAACAAGAAACCAACACAGCCTGGAACATGGAAGGCAGGATAAAGGGATCAAGTTAGTGGCTGCTCCACAAATTTAGTGTTTCTCCTTTTCCAGGTCTACAGACATCAACCTACCAGCAACCGGTAACTGGACTTTTGGCAATGCCTCCTACAGACTGGCACATTTTTGAGGCAGTAGGCTGCCATTATGTACATATTGTTAAATAAGAACATACCCCTCACCATTTATCACCCTTACCTACTCCTCTTCTATGATTTTTCTTGTAAATAGTTAAAAAACGTTAAAACATGTTATATATATATATATATACATCTTTACATACACACGCACACACAAACATCTGAATCACAGCTGCCAGAAGGGGCAAGCAGTACATACTGGGGACAGGGATATGGTTGAATACACATAAGCACATTTATGCCGCTCAGTAGACCCTGCATTCCTTTTCATGCCATCCCTCAGACTGTAGAAGCCGGGTTCTGCAGGCTGCCTGGGGAGTCTAATGGAATGAAGAGGAATGCAGCATTCACCTAGCAGCTTAACGGTGCTCATGTATATGCTCCCATATTGCCCTTTGCTTCTTTTCCTTCTACCACAATTCCACTAGTGGTGCCTTCCCTTTTATTCAAAACATGGCTTTATATATAGGTGCACCCTTAAGCCACTCTGTAGCCCTTGCATTCCCTTTCACTCCATCCATCAGACTGCAGAAGCCGGGTCTGCAGAATGCCTCGGGTCTAGTAAAATGGAATGAAATGCAGCATTCACCTAGTAGCTTAAAGGCGCTCATGTATATGCTGCCATACTGCTTTCTATGTCACTCACCCTGTTTGCCTTGATTAAATGTGGCATTGATCCTGGGAGCAAATCCGATTGCCGATAAGGAGTCAGGAAGGAATTTTTCCCTCTAGTGAAGCATATTGGCCGAGCTTCCGAGGGTTTTTGCCTTCCTCAGGATCAAAAAGCCTAATTTATTCCATCAATAAAGCTGTGATTTACACAGATTAACCACAAAGCCTCTGTGTGTGTTTGTCTTTATTCTGGGTATTAAGGGGCTGGGTATAAAGGGTTGGTTGTTCCTTAAAAAAGCCAGGTTAATATGTACAGGGAGAGTCAAATGGAAGTGTGAAGCCAAAAAACCCAATACCAATTGGGTTTAGAAGCTGCCAATCTGTTTAGAAGCTGCTGTGTTGTTGTAAGGGTCCCATTTGCCTTAGAAACCAGTCAGTGAAAGGTGATGAGATGAATACAAACTATTGCTGATGAAAAGGGGTAGTTAGAATATAACATTTGGTGTTGTGTGGCATATAAATATTATGTAATCATAAGGAGAATACAGAAGAGAGACTGAGAGTCTTTAGGGTCTGGTATTGTGAGAAGGGAAAGTTGTGCTCACCACTAATTTTTCAAAACATTAAGCAGGGGTACAATGAGGCTGTTACCATAAAATTCAAAGACAAATACAAAAGGTCCTCTGCACTCAACCCATTATCAATATAGTATGGATATTGAAACATTTTGTCCTTAAGCTACTAAAATGCCTTACCCTTCAAACAAAACAGGGATTGTTTGTCCATATATTGCAATATATTTAAATATATTAAATATGAATGAAAAATGGCAGACTTTCATGTGATGGGCCACACAAGGGGGGGAGTGGCGGGGCACATCTGGCCAGTTGCATAGCACTGCTAGAGACTGTAATACCCTCTATCTACTAAGCAGCGCCAGGGCAGCCAGACGCCCTAGGTAACCTGGCCGGTCGCAGCACCCAAAAGACGTGTGCGCATTCACGAAAAGGGAACAGGGCTAGGGGGCATAGAAGGTAAGTGCCTGACGTCCACTCAGCTTTGTGCCCTAGGCACATGCCTACTCTGCCTACCCTAGTTCCGGCCCTGCTACGAAGTCACCCTACAAAGGCTAAAGAAAAAGAGCAGAGTGCAAAATAAATAAAGAAATATATTACCAGCGTTAAGAGTTTATCTTCATCAAACAGACACTTTATTACAAATGTTGCTTGAGAACCACACTACCATATGAAGCTATGCCCATAAATATTGAAATGAACAAGGCAGAATTATTATGCCTCCCTATAAAAAATATGATGGACCTACTGAACATCCAAGCTGGGTTTATACTAGCAGAAAAATGACTGTTCATATAAATCGGCCTTTCAGTTTATGAGATGCTTTAATGATCCCAAAACAGGTATAACTCCCTTCACCCCACACTCACCATGAAGATGTCATTTGTGTCAGGAACTTACCCACCGGTTCTGAAAAGCTCACACAGATTGTAAAACTAGAAAACAAGCATCAGGTGTTCGTTAGTTTAATCACTTTCATTAAGAGTATTTGTGCTATCCTTCAAAATGGATGCAGTTTACAAAATGGTTGCGACATACTGAATAGAAAAAAGGGTGACGATTGCAAATTTGAACGTTTAAATACATATACAGGTATGGGACCTGTTATTCAGAATGCTTGGGACCTGGGGTTGTCCGGATAATAGATCGTTCCATAATTTGGATTTTCATACCTTAAGGGGCAGATTTATCAAGGGTCGAAGTGAATTTGAGAGAATTTTCGAAGTAAAAAATTCGAAATTCAAAGTAATTTTTTGGATACTTCGACCATCGAATAGAATACCACTTCGAATTTACTTCGAATTCGATTCGAAGTAAAAATACTTTGAATATTCGACCATTTGATAAGCGAAGTACCGTCTCTTTAAAAAAACTTCGAATTCAAAAATTCACCACCTTCTACAGCATTTTTCTAAGTCGATCGTACAATTCGAAGGATTTAATCGTTCGATTTTACTTCGACCACAGAATAGCCAAATTCAATGAAAAAAAGTTCGAATTCGATATTTGAATTCGAAGTATTAAAATTCGATGGTCGAATTTCGAAGTATTTTTAACTTCGAAATTCGACCCATGATAAATCTGCCCCTAAATCTACTAGAAAAATCATGTGAACATTAAATAAACCCAATAGGCTGGTTTTGTCTCCAACAAGGATTAATTATATGTTTGGATCAAGTACAAGGTACTGTTTTATTATTACAGAGAAAAAGAAAATCATTTTTTAAAAATTTGGATTATTTGGATTAAATGGAGACTATGGGAGATGGCCTTTCCGTAACTCGGAGCTTTCTGCATAGCGGGTTTCCGGATCACAGATTCCATACCTGTACTGGGTTTCAAATTTGGAAAAAGAAAGCTAATTTTGGGTTTCAAATTTGGAAAAAGAATGCGCGTTAGTAATAGTGATGGGTGAATCTGACCCATTTCGCTTTGCCAAAAATTTGCAAAGCGGCAAAAAATTGCAGAAATGCATTGAAGTCTATGGGCGACAATATTTTTTTGACGCACGGCAATATTTTTTCTCCCATTGGAGTCTATGGAAGTTATTTTCGTGGCGAAACTTGCCAAAAAATTCCGCTCAACACTAATTGGTAATTTTTACTTGTACATTTTGTCACGGGCTGGATAATTCACTGATAACCACTAGCTAAGGACTAGCATTATTCTCTGGCACCAGACGCTGGGAATTAAGTGAAGCGTTGAACCTTATCTTCTTTAAGTAATTTCACTCTTTAATAACACTTTTTGTCAGTCTCTGAGAATTATTATTGTTCTACCTCCAACTCCAACTCAATAGTATGAATTGGATCTAGATTTATTCAGAAGAACCTGGCCAAATCCCAGTAAGATAGC
Source organism: Xenopus laevis (assembly GCF_017654675.1). Taxonomy (NCBI): domain Eukaryota; kingdom Metazoa; phylum Chordata; class Amphibia; order Anura; family Pipidae; genus Xenopus; species Xenopus laevis. Next base: position 53,470,575 of record NC_054377.1, on the reverse strand, counting down.
TATGGCAAGTGCCCTCAATTGGGAATGACTTTAACAGGGGATTGGAAGTGTCAGGAGCAAAACTCCCGTTTTGATTTCATGGCATATTTTATTTTTACCATAAAACTTTTGCTTTGCACCTGTAGGAGTCTTTTTTTTTATTTGCAGGTAAACCTGGTGAGAAACTCCAGTCATCAATAGAAGCAAGCAGTTTTCCCTACAGTTAGGACCTACACTTACACTTCTGGAAGCTAGTCTCTCTCAATAAAAGATAGCCTCACTGTTACAGGCTTAGCATTTTCTGCCATCCTAATAAACTTAAGAATTGTTTTTAGCACCTGGGATTTTATCTTTATATCTAACATATTCCTACATGCTCCTCCCCTCTATTCCCTTTCTGCTCTTTTTTTTCCATTTGCTTCTCTCACACCATTTCTCTCAGTACCAAAGTGTCTGCCCCACTTTCTATTCTCCTCTCACAACTTTCTCTATATATCCCCTCTATGATGCTTTTCCCTTTTTTCCTCCAATATCTATTACACCTCATTTTAACCTCCCCTTTCAGCGGCATACCTTGAAACCCCCCCCCCTTACAACAATTGTTTGGGTGGCCCCACGTGTACCCTTAGGCCACCTCCCACCCGCAGAAAACACACGGCAGCAAAGCATAGAGTGAAGAATCGGCTGGGGAGGAGGAACCATTCAGCAGACGCTGCAATCTGGGCTCTCTTGTCCACCAGGCCCCCACATGACCAAGGGATCTGCTGTACTATAGTTAAGCCCCTTCCCATTTTTAGCCCTTTTCTCTTCTGTTTTAACTGATCCCCATCCTCTTATTTCTTCTCTTACTTTCCACTCTTTTCTCCCCTTTCATGTTATCTTATACTCTCCTGCTTTCTCCTCTTGCTCGTCTCTTGTCATTCTTACTTTTCATTCCCCTATAAACTTCACCCTCTATCAATTTGCTGTTTTTGCCATTTTCTCACTTTACCTGCTTTCTCTTCTTTTTTCCCTTAATCCCTTTGCCTTATTCCACATCTGTTCCCATTTTTCCATCCCACTGGCTGTTACGAATGGTATCACTAACCCAGAACAAACCCCAAGGTCCTGGCCGCAGTTCACGCTTCTGCCTATAACAGCCGCCTTTCATTTTGGGAGGAGCCCTCCGCTACTCGGATGCTGCTAGGTCTTAAAGTGAGAGGACCAGGGAGAAAAGTTCTGGGCAGAAAAGGGAACCAAACATTTACTGAAGGAATGGGAAACAATGAGTGTGGTCAATGGAGGGGCTGAGTTGATACCAATCAGGCAGAGCAATACAGATTCACAGGTCGGGTCAGAAGCACCAGTATCGCAGTACAGTAACAGGTTCTAAGAGAGTAGTCAGAGATCAGGCAAATGTCAGGACAGGCAGCAAACTAGACAAAGTCATATAGTAAATATTTGGATTTCACGTGAATGATGATGTCACGAGTGGCGTGCCAAAACCAAAAAGACATCAGAAAAAGAAGCAGCGCGTATTGGCACGCATGGAAGGAGAAGACTGCGGGTGTCCCTGCCTCACAGCTGCACCACCAGGTATTCTCACACTGGCTTTTTATTGGGCCACATGTTACACGTGCTTGATAAACAGGAATAGAATCTATTAAACAAAATACTGAGGACCTGGGGTTTTTAGGATAAGGGATATTTCAATTGTTTGGATCTCCATACCTTAAGTCTGCTAAAAACAAATAAACGTTAAAGAAAGCCAATAGAACTCTTTTGCCACCAATATGGATTCATGCAGCATAGTCCCCATCTAGTACAAGACACTATTGTATTATTATAGTATTATTATACAAAAAAATGAAATAATTTTTAAAAATTAGAATTATCTGCTTAAAACATACTCTACAGGAGATGGACTTCAAGTAATTCGGTGCTACCATACAGGAATGCCCAGTGTGTGACAACCAATAACAACAGAAAGGTAGCCAAACATTTAGGTATGTATATATGTACAGAGCCCCTCGTATGGTATTCCTTATCAGTCAGTAACTATTCAGGGTCTGCCCATGTATGGATTCCTTTTGACTGCAAAATACCAAAACCAGATTGTTGCTACAGGTTCCTATTCCAGAGTATATTTTATACCCATCTGCATATTAAAGGGGAGTTGACTTAGAAATTATGTTTGATGGGGGAATGTGGCCAGACATAGCATGTAGACAGAAGCTCCTCTGTAAAGCTCCCACAGATAAACTCTAATTCATTTCCCTGGGGTTGATGAGCACAGCAAGCAACAAAACACTGCACAGCTTGCTAAGAACCCCATGATCGTGGGCAATGGCAAAAAGCAAAATAAAACAGCACTTTGTACAACTCACCACATTCTATGGATCGCATTCCTGAAAGGGAACATCTGAAAAAATCCATGTTGCTCCAACAAGTCCTCTTCAGCAGCTTCATCCCCAGCAAATTCCCAACCTAATAAAGAAAGCAGGACAGCCAAGTATAACAACAATAAAGCCAATGCATATCACCTTAACAGAACCTGTTTTAGAAATTCTTTTGGTCCAACTTAGAACTGACATACTTTATGGCACCGAATAAGTGATCAAAGAGTTTGAAGCAGAAATAGAAGAACTGGGAGACCAGCTATTTGGAGAACAAAATGGTCGAACTAGTAACAACTTGGCAGATAAATCTAACACCAAAGTTGAACAAATAAAAATAGTACAAGAGAAATAATGAGGCTTGGAAAAATGCTATAGATGCAATAATGTCAAAATTAGAGGCAAATCACAGGAGGTTAAACCGGATCAGTTGAGGGGATTTATACAATCCTTTATATTATAGATCTTCCCTGAGACGCCCTCTAATCATTTGATAACTGCCTGTATCTCTCACAAATGGGGATTAAACGCTAAAAAAATCATTAATAAACACAGAACCACCACCATTATCAACAGCCTATAGCAACGTTACCCTCCAGCCACCTCCATGCAGCTCAGCATGTAAATACAAAAACAAGTAGCAATGGAACTGTCACAACCAGCTGCAGCAATGACTGTACAAACTGTGCTACTACCCCTTAGACTGCAATTCAGTTTAAAGGAGAACTAACTGCCCCAATAAGAAAAACCCCACCCACTACCCTAGATAGTGCTCCCTCTCTGCTTTCTCCCCGCATAGTACATTATTCTAAAAAGGGTCCCTGAATATCGTACTCATTATTTATGCAGAGTAGCACAGTGGAGCTCGTGGGCGATATCTTTCGCATCTTCTATTGGTCCAAGATTCTAAGGGCCCATAATTCTACAAAACAAATCTTACACTACATAAGTAACCACCCCAGCTAAATCAAAATGAGAGTGACTGGTGAACCCAATGGGTGATATTTAATATTAATTGGTGCTTTTTATCAAAAAGGGGCTAAAGTTTTTGTCATGTAGTGCCCTTGAGACAAAACACTCAAAAACACCTTTTTATTAAAGAGTGAAATTGTATTATTGCCTGAAAATACTCATATCTGCATTCTCCTATGGTAATGTGATTCTACTGGTAAGGACACAGCAATTCAAATTCTATGCTATATAGATGGGTATTTCCATGCATATTGTTGCCAGTGTGATATCCCCTTTCCCAGTGTGCCATTACTATAATTAAACAGTATATATATATATATCTTCATGGCAAACACGGATACCTTTATTACTGCTTGCAGTTGTTTAAACCTGGCTTAGTAATAACCAGTAAACCCCCGATTCTCTAAAGAATCGTTAATGAAAGAATGGTAACAACAGTGAGGCAGCAAAATGCGATGGGTGCTGATTCACTCTCCATCCCCAGGCAGCAACTGGCGACGCTAATTTGTGGGGATGTAGAATGAATCTGTGCCTATTGCTTGTTATTACCTATCTGCTATTAGAATTCTTAAATTTTGAGTTTATTGGTAGTAAAGTGTTACTGAAAAATTTCTTTATAAACAACATTTTTTGTGAAAATGTTCTCCTGTCCTTGAATGAGTTCTCCCTGGTGAGCTGTACTTAAAATCTTGACTTTAACATCAGATGAACGCTGCACTCTTGAAAATGCAACATAAAGTTGACCATGACCAAACACAGGCTCAGATAGGTAAATGCCGACTTTATCCAATGTTTGTCCTTGTGATTTGTTGATTGTCATGGCAAATGCAGCCTTAATGGGGAATTGTCGTCGTTTAAGTTTAAAAGGTAATTCCTGGTCAGAACTGGTAAGGTCAATTCTGGGAATCAAAACAGTATCACCGCTATGGGATCCTGTAAGCACTTCTGCCTTGATAACATTTTGTCTCATGCTCTTCACAACCAACCGTGTACCGTTACATAAACCTTGCTTAGTGTTAGGGTAGGGGCACACGGCGCGATTTCGCCGCGATTCTGCGCTGGGCGAGTTGTCGCTGCGTTTTTTAAGCCGAAATAGCTTTGCTAACTTTGGCGCTGGCGTCAATGCAAATCGCGGCGAAATCGCTGCGCTAATTCACACGCGGCGATTCTTTTTCTACTGTCGCCCGGAAACGCTCAGCGAGGCAACTTCGGACGACAATAGAAAACGAATCGCCGCGTGTGAATTAGCGCAGCGATTTCGCCGCGATTTGCATTGACGCCAGCGCCAAAGTTAGCAAAGCTATTTCGGCTTAAAAAACGCAGCGACAAATCGCTTAGCGCAGAATCGCGGCGAAATCGCGCCGTGTGCCCCTACCCTTAAGGTTTCTTAACAGCATGACTATTGTTCCTACTTTGAGTATAAGATTGTGTTGTGGTAATCCAGCATTGTTGATAGTGTTTAAATATTCTAATGGGAAGTTAAGTTTCTCACTTTCGTCTTCAGAATCAATACAGTCAGTACTCAGAAAGACACAGCTTTGTCCAGGAAGTAATGCAATCACTTGGTTGTTTATCATGTCAACATCAATATTTTTTGGAGATAATATAGCCCGTTTTGCTAAAAATGGCCACCCACGCAGGTACGCAACCGGTTCCCCTCCTAGAGTGACGCTAGCGCCGCCATTAGACAAACTTGCAAAGGAGTAGCAAGATGGCCGACGCTTATACAGACTTTAGTGGGCGGATGACAAACTCGCAGAGGAGTAGCAAGATGGCCGACGCTTATACAGACTTTAGTGGGCGGATTTGGCAGTGGGCGGATGACAAAGTCGCAGAGGAGTAGCAAGATGGCCGACGCTTATACAGACTTTCGTGCAGGTACGCAACCGGTTCCCCTAGTGTGACGGTGAGCGCATCTGCCTCCCTAGATCCTAACCTTCCAGCGGTCGCCGCCTGAGTGAGCAGGAAAGAAGAGGCGGCGGGAGGCAGAAGGAGACGGTGAGCGCATCTGCCTCCCTAGATCCTAACCTTCCAGCGCATCTGCCTCCCCGATCCTAACCTGTTCTGATCCTAACCTTCCAGCACATCTGCTAATCGAAGGCCGCATCTATGTCTTTCGGCTGAAGTTGCGCGCGCATCTCATAGATCCTAACCGAAGTTGCGTGCGCATCTGCCTCCCCTCCACTCGGGACATAGATAGGCCTTCGGTTAGTATATAGGATAACTCCTATAGATAAAACTAAAATATGGCATTTTTTTGTATCAGGGGCTGAACAATATTATCCGGGAATATTAATATTTTTGTACAGGGGAACTTGTTTTTTGCCCCTGGCATGCAGAGTTACCAAATGCTTTTGGTTGAGCATGCACCTAATGATGTCCATGCACCTCTAAGCCATGACTTTACTGGATTACAGAGCGGGAACTAAATGATATAACATTGGTCTGCCACCTGTTTGGCTAACGCAAGATTAAAACTGTAAGGCAAGTTATAAGGGATCATATACTTAGTAAACATATGTAGCAATTGAGAAACCATGGGGTGGAATATGTAACTATTGTATCCGCTCTGTGGTTCACAAGTTAACCAGTTCAGGTGCTGCAGTTAATTGGCCACTTAAAACTTCGCTTTTATTTTTGTTACTTTACAAAATCCACACAGCTATACAGACAAAACTCATCACTGAGACAAAAAAGATTTCAGTGATGCTAGGCTGTGCCCATAAAATACATATAAATGATTTAAAAACACATATATTGGAACGGTGAGAAAAGAGCAAGAAGAACTGCAGACACTGCAGCCACCGTTCAAAAAGGAGATTGATATCGGGGTGTATCTGAGTTGCTCCCCTCAGTTATTAGTCAAGTGTTGTTGCGCCCGATTAAGATATAGTCAATTATTTACAATGGATTAATTAACACAAGGCGTCATTATATATGAAACCTCTTAATAGTATGCCAAAAGATTCCAGCCACCCTCGCCTCATTTATGCTTATTTTTACCCAGAAATTCTACCTGGCTACGTAGGGAGCGTATGGGAGCTGGTCTCCCACCGTCCATCTATGCCCACCCGGCGCGTTTCACCGGAGAACTGGCTTCTTCAGGGGCATAAGTGATTTGCGCGTGTCTTCTAACTGTTTTAATAGGGTTTGATATATTATAGTTACATAGTTAAATTGGGTAAGGTTGTCATATACTTAGTGCAACACAGGACACAAAGAGCAGAAAAGCCACAATCCACATGCATTCTGCATTTTGTTCTGTTTTAAAAACTGGAACAGGTCAGTGTTGTCCAGAACAGCGTTCACAGATCCAAGTTGCCGCCATTTCTGGGCATTCCTTTTAGCCTTACTCAAAGGTACAGCCATAGACTGAGGCAATAGCAGTACAGCATGAAGAGGAGAAGAGGAAGATTCCATTCTGCAAACATGGCTCTCACACAAATGACAATAGCAGACATACCAACTCTATTCACAGAAACAAAATTTCCCTTTGTTCACTTTAAAATTCCAAGTCCCTGGGAGAAGAGTATAAGGTATTTTTGCAATTCCTAATCAGCACAGGGTGACAGGAACAAAACATGCAATTTGTGAAACAACTCTCACTGTGGGAAGTTGGTTACACTGTGTGACATTGCTGCATTGTAATAGTTTATTATATAGGTTAATGTTTATTAAAACATTATAAAACAAGTGGCTGCTGTTTAATGAACGCCTTACGCATTTCAGGAACACCCTTAATCATAGGCTAAACAAGATGATATAAAGGGGGTTATTTATCAAAGGTGGAATGTTTTTTTTTTTTTTTTAAATTTTTATTTATTTCCAGAGCAAGTTCAACATCCAGTGTAATACAGCAATACACATCAATAAAAGCAATATTGTTGGAACCTATTGCACTGAAAACTCATTTTCATTTTTAAATTCTTAATAATACCCTGGGAAAACAATCACAGACGGGAAAGAGAGGTACCCGGGAGACAGAAAAGAAGAGAAGAAAAGAGAAGAAGAGAAGAGAGGCCCTAAAAAACAAAAAAAAAAAAAAAAAGAAAAACGAAGGGAGATAGAAAAGGGAAGAGTCATACCATTACTTTGCTATACAAAGGACACGTATCAATTCAAGTATACCCCTAAGCAGCGAAGGCCCTCAGCAATAACAAATAGTTCAATCGTTCCATATTAAGGTGACTCCATGAGCCAGTCAAGCAAGGGTTGAGAGACATCTTGTTGCCTATTAGAGTAGGATTCGTTTTGCAGGATCCAAAGTGTCCAGACTGCATTGAATTTGGCCGGACATCCCCTAGCAAAGTACACTTGTTCCAGAATCGGCAAAGCCTGTTCCACCAAAGTAATCCAGAGGGCAAGGGAGGGTGGGAATTCCTCCTTCCATTTAATGGCAATAGCTTTCTTGGCATAGAAGAGCAAGAAGGTAAGCAGTATGGTTTCTGTACGGGAAGTAGTAGTATCCGATAGGAAATTTAACAAAAGAACAGAAGGATGAATCTCGATTGGAGAGCCATTAGATGAGAAATATAGGTGGCGATCTCCGACCAGAATCCTTGGATGGACGGGCAACTCCAGACCAGATGGAAAAAGTCCGCATTGGAACCTTTACACCGGTTGCATTGATCAGGAAAGGTAGGGTTAATCCTGTGAAGGACATGTGGCGTATAGTAGGCTCTGTGAATATACTTAAATTGTATGAGCCTGTCCCTGGCTCGGATTAATGGTTGGATAGAATCAGATAAAATAACCTCCCATTGCTGCTGCGTCAAATCAGGAATATTTGTAACCCACTTTTGATACAGTTCCAGCCTAGGAGGGTTACCTCTGGGTCTAAGGCAAGTATAAATGGTAGAGAGAGGTTCATGCAGATTTTCCTTACGTATGACTTTTTCAAGTGGAGAGAGTTCAATATGGAGGTCAATTGATTGAAATTGTTGAGCCAGAGCATGTCGCACTTGAAAGTATCTAAATAACATACTATTGGGAATCTTAAAATTGTCCTTAAGCTGTTGGAAGGATAATAAATGGTTATCAGCATACAGATCACCAATACATTTTATACCAAAGTGCGCCCAAATCTGGGGGTCTGGAACAGAGGCTAAATGCTGTAGGTTAGGGTTATACCAGAGAGGAGTATATGGGGAAAAAACCGGAATGGGCCTCCTCAGTCTATGGGAACCTTTCTGCCAGGCTTTCACAGTATTATGGATCATTGGAGTAGGATAAGACAGACCCGGGGGCCTACGATATATCAAGTGTCTAAGCCCCTCCAACGATCCAATCAATTGCGCTTCCAACAATGTAACAGGGTCTTCCGGAGTTGGATCTAGCCAACGAATTACAGATGTTAATTGCGAGGCTAGGAAATACCCATACATGTCAGGCGCAGCCAAGCCGCCCTCGTCCAGTGGGGAGGTCAGGACCTTATATGCAACCCTAGTAGGGCCCGGGGACCAATAGAGTCTGGTCAAGTGGCTTTGTAATTGTTTGAAGAATCGCATGGGAATCCAAATTGGAGACTGGCGGAAAAGGTAGAGAAATTTAGGCAGAAACTTCATTTTAAAAAGATTAATTCTACCGATTAAAGATAGTGGAAGTCGAAGCCATTTATCAATAGTTGTGATAAGATGGGACATTAAGGGGTCTAAGTTGAGCTCTACGAATTTAACTAACTGTGGATGAATGTGAATACCCAAATACTTAATTGCCTCTACGCGGACCAAAGGGAGTGAGGGATCCATGTTAAGTAAAGCCTGGGGGTCTAATGCCATGATGGATGATTTCGTCCAATTAATTTTCAAACCTGAATACTCAGTATGGAGGTTAATTAACTCCAGAGCCTTATGAAGCGAAGGGCCTGCATCATTGAGATAAAGGAGAGTGTCATCTGCAAATAATGAAATTTTTTCTCTAAGTTTCCCTATCTCAAACCCCCGAATCTCAGGTGTTGCCCTAATCAAACAGGCCAAAGGTTCCATAGCTAACGCAAAAAGGCTTGGCGACAAGGGACAACCTTGTCGGGTGCCTCTAGCTAGAATAAAGGGAGGTGAAAGTTCTAGGTTCGAAAGGATACTGGCGTTGGGCTGGTTATACAGAGCTTTAATCCATGATATAAAGGTCTTACGGAACCCAAAGGTTTGTAAGGTTTGCCACAGATATTCCCATTCCACCGAGTCAAATGCCTTCTCGTTATCCAAGAAGGCAATGGCTCTAGTACCCTGATTCGTGTGCGGGATTATAAGATTGGTATATAGCCTACGGAGATTTAATTCTGCCGCTTTATGAGGGATGAATCCTACTTGGTCAGGGGCTACTAGAGAGGAGATCACAAAGTTTAGTCGCCGCGCCAATACTTTGGCTAAAATTTTAGCGTCCGAATTAATTAGGGAGATAGGCCTATAAGAGGAGTGCAGCTGGGGGTTCTTTCCCGGTTTTAATAGTAGTACTATTATGGCATCACGAAATGATAGAGGGAGAGATTCGAAATGGGAAGCTAGATTGAAAAGTTCCGTAAGTACTGGGGCTAGTTGTTTAGTATACGTATGATACCAGAGGTTCGGTATGCCATCTGGCCCAGGGGTTTTGCCATGCGGTAAAGCCGCAATAGCGTCAACCACCTCCTGTTCCTGTATAGGAGTATCCAATAGGGCTCTATGTTCCAATGAGAGGGTAGGCAAAGCTAGGTTTTGCAAATAAAAAGCTATGTCAGAGGACGTCTTCTTAAGTTTAGAGGAATATAAATTTTGATAGTATTCTGCTAAACTACGATTAATATCTAAGGGGTTGGTGATGACCTCGTTATCATTTCGCAGGAGGGTATGGATGGCTGGCTTGCTGCAATCCTCCCTTGCCAATAAGGCAAGGAGCTTGCCATTCTTATCCCCCTGTTCGTATAGTGTAAATTTAGAAAACAGGTGGCTTTTCCTTGCACATTTCCACTGAACTTGAGCATATTGCCTCTGCGCCAGGACATGTATGAGTTTAGTTTGCTCATTAGGATCCCGGATATACCTCGCCTCAGCCTCTTTCAACACGCCCTCAGCCTCCAACATATTTTTATTGGCAGTTTTACGGACATATGCAATTTTAGAAATATATTCGCCTCTAATATATGCTTTCAAAGCGTCCCAAACTTGCGGTAATTCAGCTGTACCAATATTGACCTGAAGGAATTGGGTTATAGATCGTTCTATGGTAGCCTTAATATCTATATGAGAAATCCAGTAGGGATTTAACCTCCAGGCTTTCCTAGTAAGGGTCGAATGCAAGTGCCATGTGATTTGCAGTGGAGCATGATCCGAAATCCCTCTTGGAAGGAATTCTACTTTGGAAATTTTTGCTGACATGTCGGGCGAGGCAAAGGCGAGGTCAATCCTTGACATGGCTCCCCTAGAATAGCATGAAAACATACGTTCCCCTGGGTGACGAGCCCTCCAAACATCCACCAACCCAGCCATCTGGGCCCAGGCCTTTAGGCCCCCAGCGTCAGCCCTAGGAGCCGAGGCAGTAGTTAAACGATCTAAAGTAGTATCCATGACTGCATTAAAGTCACCAATTATAAGCAACGGATCTGAGGGTAGAGAAGCTATATGCGATAACAACTCGTACAGTAAGTAGTCATTAAACGGAGGAGGAAGATAAACACATACAATAATGTAAGGAAAACCTGCCAGTGATGCATGCAAAAGTGTAAATCTGCCCTCTGGATCATTGCGGATACTGAACAGCTGAAAGGGTAAAGATCTGTTTATTAACACAGAGGTGCCCCTGGAGTAGTTAGAGTAGGCAGCACAGTAAGTATGGGCTAACCAAATTTTCTTAAGGGGGTTCGAGTTGGCAGATTTACTTATATGAGTTTCTTGGAGACATATGATGTGTGGGTTGTATTTTCTTAAAAATTTGAAAACCAGAGATTTCTTCAGGGGGGAGTTTAACCCTCGCACATTCCAAGAAATAGCCGTAATTTCAGCCGCCATGATTGGGTCTACCTAAAACATACAGACTCCCCCCTATAGGGCCAGGTGAGTAAGAGAACGAGAAGGAAAAAGAGGTGGAAGGGGGACAGAAATAAGTAGAAAAGAGAGAAAGAGAGATGAAAGAGAAATAGGAGAGACTCATCCCAACCCAACCCACCCCACATCCCCTTTTTTTGGGGAAGTTTGGATCCCATAACAATAACAATACCAGGAGGGCGTACATGAACCCTTATGGCGATATCAACAGAGTTGCAACAGTAAACATAAACTTACAACCTAGTCAGTTATTCACCGACAAATTCCAAAATAATAGCAGTAGAGGGGACTCTTCATGGTGAGCTCCGTTAGCCCCAAACAGGGAAGTATATTCCAATATTCCAATAATAAGGCCAGAATACCCAGCTCTCGAACCGAGTTGGTTAAATATAGCGTGTAACCAAAAGAGAGCAACAGATTCAGGTCGGATTATAGTGAAAAAGCCTTCCAGAAGCCGACCAACGAGTATTCCAAAGCAGGTAACCAATGCCCAAACAAGTAACGGGCCTATTTCCTGGACTCCAGCCACTGAGTGGCCTCAGTAGGCGATACAAAAAAGTGAGTCTTTCCATCCACCGCCACCCGCAATTTCGCAGGATACATCATGGCGTATTGGAGGCCTGCTTCACGGAGATGACGCTTGACTGCAGTAAATTGTTGCCGTTGTCGCCGAACCTCGTTGGAGAAGTCAGGATATAGTGAGATGATAGCATTTTCGAAGTTTAGTTCTCCTTTACGCCTGGCAGCAAGTAATGCCGCGTCTCTATCTCTGAAGTTTAAGAACCGGGCTATCAGGGGACGTGGGGGAGCCCCCGGAGGCAGCGGTCTAGCAGGGATCCGATAGGCCCGTTCAATGACATAGGCCAGAGAGAAGACATCAGGGCCGCATACCTCCTTCAGCCAGCCCTCGAGGAATTTAGCGGCCTCAGTCCCTTCAGCTCTTTCAGGCATCCCTATTATCCGGATGTTATTCCTCCGGAGGCGATTTTCCAAATCGTCTGATTTGGCTTCCGCTGCCTCGACCCGGCGCTGCAGTAGGCCCAACTGTTCGGGCAAGGGATGGCAGGTGTCCTCTAGGTCGCCCAACCGTCTCTCAGCCTCAGTGGTACGATCCCTGACCTTTTGCAGGTCTTGGCGTAAGATGGCAAAATCCACCCGCAGCTCCTCAACTTTAGCCAAGGTTGCAGCGTGGCAAGTTTGGATAGTGGTTTGAAGTACTGTGACCACCCCCGCCAATGTGAGATTAGCTGCGTCAGCAGGTTCCTCAGGGCCTGGCAAGTGCGCAATTAATGGGGCAGCTGCAGGTAGAGTTGGCGCAGCATCGTTTTGGCCGTTGGCAGTACTCACTGTTGGAGAGTCAGAGGAGTCGGCAGGAAGCGGCAGTTTGGCGTGCTGAGCCTTAGGAGCTGAAGGCCTAGACGGGTCCGCCATTGTCCGCGCCGAAGTGCGTAGGTGCGCTCTAATATCGGAGGTTTCTGCCAGCACTTGCTTCTTTTTACCCATATATGCTAGGTAGAATCCGTTAGAGTCGAAATCAAGGTTCTGGTGGTTGGAATAATCAGGATTATGACCGGATGCAGCAGGGGATCTAACGGAGCTAGCTCAAACACGTCTGCTCACATCGCCAGTCAGACACGCCCCCCCCAAAGGTGGAATGTTAAAGTTTTTTAGACCTTGAATGAATTCACAACTCGAATGGTTTCTAATTTAAGAAAAAACTCAAATGGAAAAAAACATGAATGGAAAAAAACTTGAATCAAAGGGTTTAGGGTAAACATCCCAAAAACATAATTGAGCAAGTTATCAGTGGAAAAAAACTTGAATCACTCGAAATGATCAAGTTTTCGACCAAAACCCTCCAAAAAATCGGGAAGGCTATTACATCTTCCAGTGGTTCAAGGGACCTCTGCCATTTACTATAACATGACCTCCACAGGTATTAGTTGGTGTATTCCAGCTATTCCCAGGGTCGAATAAAACTAAAAATAATAAAACTGGAAAAATTAAAGTTTTTTTTAAACTAAAAAAAATAGATTTTGGAAAATGCTAATTTTTCATGGAAAACACAACTCAACCCTTATTAAATCTGCCCCAAGACGTTCTGCCCCATCTAATGGACAGAAGTATTTAAAAAACGATATACTGTATAAAGTAATGTGAAATATGTGAAGTAATGATTTATTTCATGTTACTTTATTTATTGTTTTTTTACAAACTTTAGTTTTTACATACATTAGATGGCACTGTTATTAAGTGTATAACTAAACGTCTTGATGTCATCTCGTTTAGCCTATAATTAAGGGGTGTTCCGGAAAAGCATTAAGTGTCCATTACACACCAGCGACCTGTATTTAAATGTTACAATAAACAGTGTTTTTTTACTTTATGAGGTGGTGTGAACTAAATTTCTTCTTTTTTGGCTTTTGATATTGCTATACCCACATCTATATGGAACCCCTCTCCTCTCACCTTCTAATGTATACCCTGCTATCCTTTCATGTCTCCCACTGCCTTCTCAACTTCCCAGTGCACCTTTGCTTTTGCTTTTTCATACACCCTTTCCTTCTCAGCATATTTTGTCTTAACTTCAGTTTTACTTTGCTCATCTCTTTCCACATTTTCTGTCCCCTTATCTCCCTGGACTTTCCTTTATGTTCTTCCCCTTCCTCTCACAGCCTTTTCCCCGTTCTCTCAACATCCCTGTTTTATCGCATGTTCTCGTCTCAGCTTCACCAGTATCGTCTGTTCTCTTCTCAACTTTGCCGTTTTATTGCCTCTTCCCTAAGAGACAAATTGGCACAATGTTTACCACACAAACAAGATTTTTCCCCAGAGTCCCATATTAAATAAAGTTTGGAATATGTACAACCAATGTTGATATTAAAATAAATGGGTGGCAGAGCCAGAAGGGATGAGACGTGTGGGCTGTAACATGTAGCTGTGCCAAGGTGAGCAGTGTAGTCTTCTAACTGTTACTGAACTACAAATCACAGAAACCCTTGTCAGACCAGCAGCTAATGGTCTTCTAACTGTTACTGAACTACAATTCCCAGAATCCCTTGTCAGACCTGCAGCCTGTAGTCTTGTAGCTCTTAATGAACTACAATTCCCAGCATCCCTTGTCAGACCAGCAGCTTATGGTCGTCTAACTGTTACTGACCTACAAATCCCAGAAACCAATGTCAGACCTGTCCCAGCATCCCTTGTCAGATCTGCAGCCTGTAGTCTTCTAACTGTTACTGACCTACAATTCCCAGCATCCCTTGTCAGACCAGCAGCATCTGGTCTTCTAACTGTTACTGAACTACAAATCCCAGCATCCCTTGTCAGACCTGCAGCCTATAGTACAAATCCCAGCATCCCTTGTCAGACCTGCAGCCTGTAGTCTTGTAGCTCTTAATGAACTACAATTCCCAGCACCCCTTGTCAGACCAGCAGCTTATGGTCTTCTAACTGTTACTGACCTACAAATCTTAGCATCCCTTGTCAGACCTGCAGCCTGTAGTCTTCTAACTGTTACTGACCTACGAATCCCAGCATCCTTTGTCAAACCAGCAGCATCTGGTCTTCTAACTGTTATTGAACTACAAATCCCAGCATCCCGTGTCAGACGTGCAGTACAAATCCCACACAAGAATGAAGCACTCACCTCCGTTTCTTTTCCCTTTGGGACCATGTGCTTAGCAGTCAATTTCCCACTCTGCCATGGGTATCAAATCATATGCAATATCCAACAGACCGCAGCACACTGACATGTTATTTCTGTAAAGTTTTTGTGATTTATTGGCTCATTATCTAACTGTTACTGAACTACAAATCCCAGCATCCCTTGTCAGACCTGCAGCCTGTAGTCTTCTAACTGTTACTGACCTACAAATCCCAGAATCCCTTGTCAGACCAGCAGCATCTGGTTTTCTAACTGTTACTGAACTACAAATCCCAGCATCCCTTGTCAGACCTGTAGCCTATAGTACAAATCTCAGCATACCTTGTCAGACCTGCAGCCTGTAGTCTAACTGTTACTGAACTACAAATTCCAGAAACCCTTGTCAGACCAGCAGCATCTGGTCTTCTAACTGTTACTGAACTACAATTCTCAGCATCCCTTGTCAGACCTGCAGCCTGTAGTCTTCTAGCTCTTAATGAATTACAAATCCCAGCATCCCTTGTCAGACCAGCAGCTTATGGTCTTCTAACTGTTACTGACCTACAAATCCCAGCATACCTTGTCAGATCTGCAGCCTGTGGTCTTTTAGCTGTTACTGAACTACGAATCCCAGCATCCCTTGTCTGATCTGCAGCCTGTAGTCTTCTAGCTCTTAATGAACTACAATTCCCAGCATCCCTTGTCAGACCTGCAGCTTGTGGTCTTCTAACTGTTAGAGCATGGTTTCCAGTCGAAGTTCTTTTCCATCTAACACTTGGCTGGCGACAAAGGGCACTTACAAATGTGGGAAATTTCCCTGCAAAACATGTTCTGTTATTTCGATTAGTACAGATTTTAAATCAAATGTTACAGGAAAAATATACAACAACCGTACATATAATAATTGCTGTAGTAGCAGGGTTGTGTACTTACTTGAATGTAAACGCTGTATGAAACAGTATGTTGGACGTACAATTCGTCCCCTTAAAGATAGAATAAGAGAACATTTACTTGCAATAGAAAAGGGTGATATTAAATCCCCTATTGGCAAGCATTTCAAATCCTGCAGCAAACATGGCGTTCAGGATTTAGGAGTTAAAATAATTGAAAAAGTATTTACCCCCATAAGGGGAGGTGATCCACTCCTTTCTTTAAATAATCGTGAAGCTTTTTGGATTCTAACTCTACACACACGCAATCCAGATGGGTTAAACACTAGATTCGATATTTCACATTTCATTTGAATGAACTAAGTAGCTATTCATAATGTACCAATTGTCTAAATTGATTTGTGACAACTTTGTATATAATATATTTTTTTGGTCTTAATTGCAATTGACTTGTATCTTTATATATTACGATAGATACATTTTAAATTTTTGTAACCAATGAAATTTTTGTAACCTAATACCTGTTCCTGACCATTGGAGGTCACTATAGCGATTAGCTATTTAAACTGTTACCCTTGCTACCTTTTCTTATGCTTATGATTAAGGGCAGCTGAGCCCGAAACGCGTCAAGCAGCGTGTGTTTTAACATGGTCGAATAAAGATGGTGATTTTTTACTGATGATCTGGTGTGCGGAATCCACCTTCTTTCATATTCCTGTTCTAACTGTTACTGACCTACAAATCCCAGCATCCCTTGTCAGACCTGCAACCTTTAGTCGCCTGTTATTGACCTACAAATCCCAGCATCCCTTGTCAGAACTGTAGCCTATAGTACAAATCCCAGCATCCCTTGTCAGACTTGCAGCCTGTGATCTTTTAGCTTTTGCTGACCTACAGATCCCAGCATCCCTTGTCAGACCAGCAGCTTCTGGTCTTCTAACTGTTACTGAACTACAAATCCCAGCATCCCTTTTCAGACCTGCAGCCTTTAGTCGTCTGTTACTGATCTACAAATCCCAACATCCCTTGTCAGACCTGCAGTCTGTAGTACAATTCCCAGCATCCCTTGTCAGACTTGCAGCCTGTGGTCTTTTAGCTGTTACTGACCTACAAATCCCAGCATCCCTTGTCAGACCTGCAGCTTGTAGTCTTCTAACTGTTACTGAACTACAAATCCCAGCATCCCTTGTCAGACAAGCAGCCTGTAGTCTTCTAACTGTTACTGACCTACAAATCCCAGCATCCCTTGTCAGACCAGCAGCATCTGGTCTTCTAACTGTTACTGAACTACAAATCCCAGCATCCCTTGTCAGACCTGCAGCCTATAGTACAAATCCCAGCATCCCTTGTCAGACCTGCAGCCTATAGTACAAATCCCAGCATCCCTTGTCAGATCTGCAGCCTGTAGTCTTCTAACTGTTACTGAACTACAAATCCCAGCATCCCTTGTCAAACCAGCAGCATATGGTCTTCTAACTGTTACTGAACTACAATTCCCAGCATCCCTTGTCAGACCAGCAGCTTATGGTCTTCTAACTGTTACTGAACTACAAATCCCAGCATCCCTTGTCAGACCTGCAGCCTGTAGTACAAATCCCAGCATCCCTTGTCAGACCTGTCCCAGCATCCCTTGTCAGACCTGCAGTCTACAGTAGAAATCCCAGCATCCCTTGTCAGACCTGCAACCTGTAGTCTTCTAACTGTTACTGAACTACAATTCCCAGCATCCCTTGTCAGACCTGCAGCCTGTAGTCTTGTAGCTCTTAATGAACTACAATTCCCAGCATCCCTTGTCAGACCAGCAGCTTATGGTCTTCTAACTGTTACTGACCTACAAATCCCAGAAACCAATGTCAGACCAGCAGCATCTGGTTTTCTAACTGTTACTGAACTACAAATCCCAGCATCACTTGTCAGACCTGTAGCCTATAGTACAAATCCCAGCATACCTTGTCAGACCTGCAGCCTGTAGTCTTCTGTTACTGAACTACAAATCCCAGAAACCCTTGTCAGACCAGCATCTGGTCTTCTAACTGTTACTGAACTACAAATCCCAGCATCCCTTGTGAGACCAGTAGCCTATAGTACAAATCCCAGCATCCCTTGTCAGACTTGCAGCCTGTGGTCTTTTAGCTTTTGCTGACCTACAAATCCCAGCATCCCTTGTCAGACCAGCAGCTTCTGGTCTTCTAACTGTTACTGAACTACAAATCCCAGCATCCCTTTTCAGACCTGCAGCCTTTAGTCATCTGTTACTGATCTACAAATCCCAACATCCCTAGTCAGACCTGCAGTCTGTAGTACAAATCCCAGCATACCTTGTCAGACCTGAAGCTTGTAGTCTTCTAACTGTTACTGAACTACCAATCCCAGTATCCCTTGTCAGACCTGCAGCCTGTAGTCTTCTAACTGTTACTGAACTACAAATCCCAGTATCCCTTGTCAGACCTGCAGCCTGTAGTCTTCTAGCTCTTAATGAATTACAATTCCCAGCATCCCCAACCTTTGTCACCCTGTGATGCCCTCTATGGTGGCCGCACAAATGCTATAAAGCTCTACCATAAAGTGGCCCCCGGTGAACACATTCACTATTACGATTTTACCAGTCTGTATCCCTATGTTAATAAAACAAAAATATAGCCAATTATATTTGAAAATTTTGAGTCTTTTGATTCTTACTTCGGCATCGCTAAAGTAAAAATATATCCCCCTAAAGACTTGTTTATTCCTGTCCTGCCTGTAAAGATGAACGGAAAACTAATGTTTCCATTGTGCCATACTTGTGCCTCTACGCATCAAGATATGGACTGCTGTCACACGGATGCCGAACGTGTATTTTTTATAGCAAGAATGGTGACTTCAGGGATCCTCCAAGGAATCCTACATATGTGGGGCACCTGTCAGTTTTATGACCTAAGTAGGTACATACTATTCCCCTTTAATAAATCTGCCCCATACTGTCTGGTTCCTGGGAGGTGGCAAAGTGCAGTTGAATTTCTGCACTGGCTCCAGAAAATGCTTCCTACGTTCTCATTTTAATTTGACTATTTAACTGTATACAAATTGTCACCCCCCCCCATGCCTTTCTTTTATTGGACGAGGCTCATGGAAATCAGTATGGCAGTGCTTTTAAACTGCTAATGTAAGGAGTGTATGTCTCCCTCCGTTACAAATCTTTCTTTTACAGAGAATCAGAATTCACAGGTTTTTAATGAATACATGTTTATTTCTGGAACATTAAAGTGAATTTGTCTCCTTCCATGTGAAACGTATTTGTGCCATGATAATCATAACTGCTGCCAATGGTATGTCTGTACCTCAGCAAACAAGAAAAGCAATTGGCCCTTAGCTGCCACATTCCTAAGAATTTGTTGTGACAATATACTGGTTACTTTCTCACTGATCATATTATTTAACCCTTTCCCTGCCAGCCATTTTGTCCTAGATGTGAACATCTATTGCCAAGCAGTTTTTAGATATTTTGCACTCTTTCACTTTAAGGGCCTTTCCTGGGGTGGTCTTTTAGTTTACCCAGGAAAACAATATATTGTTTTTTTCAGGACAACCTGAACTTTCAAAATATGCAAGAATTTTGGTGTAATTCTACTTCTGTAAAAAAAAGGCTTTTAAGTGTCTAATAAAATGAAAAAAATCATGTTTCACAAAGAACAATCACATATATCAGAAATATCATTTATTTTATGTACGAGAACACAGCCGATTTGGAAAGGTCTATGTCTCCTGAACACGGCAATACCAAATATGTATAGTTTTATGGAGATTTCTCACTTGAATAGCTCAAAATCTACAAGCAGTACACTACCAAATTTCCAAAGCACCGCTCCCCAAACGGCATACTTCTGATTTCAAGGCCAAACATTCCGCTAATACAGTAGGTTTACCCTAGAAAACTACCCATTATTAGAAAGAACAGATTCTGGTGAATCAAAAATGGGTAAATATATGTTTGCACACCAAACTACCAAGTTGTAATTGTTTCCTAAAGTTATAATGTTTTATAGAAATTGGTGAATTTTTTGAAAAATGACCTCAAAGCTTCCACTCTACAGCATCATATCTCCAACACATCATTAGGTATCAATGTAAAACACCCCGAATATGAAAGCCTGGGGTCCACTGAACAGTTTGATGCCCAATATGAATAGGTGTACCCAAGCATGTGGTATATAGGGGCCCTAAAATGTAGACGCCTGATTTGCGCTATCAGTTCTGTAATTCCAGATACTGCAAAATCAACACATTTAGTTTGGGGGGGGGCAAAGTTCGAAAAAAGTACGTTCACCCCAGAAAACCATATATTTTCGGAAAGTACCCATTCCCCCGAATCCAAATTGGGTATGCATGTCTTTGTACTCCAAAGCACTAAGCCGCAAACCCTTCCTAAATTTGGCAATTTTGGTGCCATTTTCTAAAATCACCTCAAAACTTCCAACCTGCAACATCGTATTTCCAACATACTATTATGTATCAATATAAATCACCCCAAATATGAAAGCCTAGGGTCCCCTGAACAGTTTGATGGCCAATATGTATAGGTGTACACAAGCACGTGGCATATAGGGGGCCCCAAAATGAAGACACCCCATATGGTCTGTCATTTCAGGTACTACAAAATCAACACATTTACGTAGTTTTGGGGGGCAGCAAAGGTATAAAAAAGTATGTTCACCCCAGAAAACCATATATTTTCGGAAAGTACACATTCCCCTGAATCTAAATTGGGTATGCATGTCTTTCTACACCAAAGTACCAAGCCGCAAACCATTCCTAAATTTGGTGATTTTGGTGACATTTTCAAAAATCTAAATTTCCAGCCTGCAGCATCGTATTACCCACATACTTTTAAGTATCAAGATAAATCACCCCAAATATAAAAGCTTAGGGTCCTCTGAACAGTTTAATGCCCAATATGTATAGGTGTACCCAAGCACGTGGCATTTAGGGGGCCCGAAATGAAGACCCCCATATGGTCTGTCATTTCAGGTACTGCAAAATCAACACATTTACATAGTTTGGGGGGGGGGCAAAGATCGAAAAAAGTACGTTCACCCCAGAAAACCATATATTTTTGGAAAGTACCCATTCCCCCGAATGCAAATTGGGTATGCATGTCTTTCTACTTCAAAGCACTAAGCTGCAAACCCTTCCTAGATTTGGCAATTTTGGTGCCATTTTCTAAAATCACCTCAAAACTTCCAACCTGCAACATCGTATTTCCAACATACTATTGTGTATCAATATAAATCACCCCAAATATTAAAGCACGTGGCATATAGGGGTCCCAAAAGGAAGACCCCCATATGGTCTGTCATTTCAGATACTGCAAAATCAACACATTTACATCGTTTTGAGGGGGGCAAATGTAGAAAAAAGTAAGTTCACCCCGGAAAATCTTATATTTTCGGAATGTACACATTGCCACGATTCTAAATTGGGTATGCATGTCTTTGTACTACAAAGTACCAAGCCGCAAACCATTCCTAAATTTAGTGATTTTGGTGACATTTCCAAAAATCACCTCAAAATTTCTACCCTGCAGCATCGTATTACCCACATACTTTTAGGTATCAAGAGAAATCACCCCAAATATGAAAGCCTAGGGTCCTCTGAACAGTTTGATGCCCAATATGTATAGGTGTACCCAAGCATGTGGCAAATAGGGGCCCCAAAAGGAAGACCCCCATATAGTCTGTAATTTCAGATACTGCAAAATCAACACATTTACATCGTTTTGAGGGGGCACATGTAGAAAAAAGTAGGTTCACCCCAGAAAACCAATATATTTTCAGAAAGTACACATTCCCATGAATCTAAATTGGGTATGCATGTCTTTGTGCTACTAAGTACCAAGCCGCAAACCATTCCTAAATTTGGTGATTTTGGGGACATCTCCAAAAATCACTTCAAAATTTCTACCCTGCAGCATCGTATTATCCACATACCTTTTAGGTATCAAGAGAATCACCCCAAATATGAAAGCCTAGGGTCCTATGAACAGTTTGATGGTCCAATATGTATGGGTGTACCCAAACACGTGGCATATAGGGTTCCCAAAAGGAAGACCCCCATATGGTCTGTCATTTCAGGTACTGCAAAATCAACACATTTACATTGTTGGGGGGGGCAAAAGTAGAAAAAAGTACGTTCACCCCAGAAAACCATATATGTATAGGTGTACCCAAGCACGTGGCATATAGGGGCCCCAAAAGTAAGAACCCCATATGGTCTGTCATTTCAGGTACTGCAAAATCAACACATATACATAGTTTTGGGGGGTAGCAAAGGTAGAAAAAAAGTACGTTCACCCCAGAAAAACCATATATTTCCGGAAAGTACACATTCCCGCAAATCCAAATTGGGTATGCATGTCTTTCTACCCCAAGCGCCTTTCCAAATTTGGCGATAAAAGCAACAGTTTTTTACATTTCTAAAAATTGCAATTGCAATTGGCCGCCATTTATCTCACCTAATTTCTCACATACAAATGTAAAACACCATAAATACTGATGCCAAGGGTCTACTGAACAGTAACCAGACTTGCATATGGGCAATGTGGAAGCTAATGGTAAAACCATTCTTAGGCTATAGTGTAGCTACTGTAAATATGAATATAATCCATTTGACACTTCTTATTAGTGTCACCTTCAGTCCAGCTCTTGCTCTGAACCTTTAGTACATAACTCATGGATTTTGTCGGCATTTGACTGCAGCCAAAGTCAGTTGTGGATAATATGTTGACTTCAGTATGTGTCACATAAAGATACCATACCTCCCAACATTTTGGAAATCAAAAAGAGGGACAAAAAGTTGTGCCGCGTGTAGCGTGTCAAAATTTTTGTGACCATGCCGACACCCCCCTAATTACCCATGTTCATTTTACAAATTGTAATAAGCTGTATCACTTTAAATGGGCAGGGAGATCTCTATGGCAGTCCCTACTAAGGTGATGTATAACGTTGTAGTGCAACTGGCTTCCCTCCACTGGTTATTGAACTACAACTCCCAGCACCAACACCCAGAGAGCAAAAGCATTGGCCCAGGGTTAGTGGGGAGAGAGAACAGCAAAGAACCTGTGTCTGGAACTTTGATGTCAGATAAATGGTTAAACACATTTACACACACACACACCTACACAGTAACACAGGGCTCTAGTATCCCTTGCCTGGCTGCATGGCATCCCCCGCCTCCATAAATCCTCCCCCCTCCCAAGCAGTAAGCACTTACATGGACTTGTTCTGCCCATTGTAGGCATAAAAATACTAGGACCCTTGGAGTACAAAGACTAAAAAGAAGACAATTTAACTTGACCCTAGTTTGCATTAAATAAAACTTTTTTGGTCAAATTGGGAACGAAAGTACTGTGGCAACCAAGAACATACATTATACACACACACATCCTATACACACACACATCATATATACATATATATATATATATATATATATAAACAAATGTTTCACCGGCACTCACCCTCAATAGATCAAGTCCCGGGTGCTCCTCAGAGGAAAATAGATAGGTACAATCAGGAGCACTCACGGTTGTAGTGAAAAAGGTATATCTTTTATTGGAGCATTACAAACTACCCCACATCAACGCGTTTCGGTTCTCTCAGAACCGTCGTCAGGATGCACCCAGTGGTCGTCACATGATGTATAAATACAAACATCCACCAATCAGTGTGAAGTGTCAATTGAAAATTCATGTCAGTGAACAAGCTCATCGTTTAAATGTCAATCACAATTACAATACTCATTGAAAACATATACATAAGTGATAAAATCGTATACAAAGTGTAAAAACGTGTTCCTAAAATTGTCATAAAAAAGCACTGGTGCTGGTGAACCAACCAAGCCTCATCAACATATGGGCATGTGTGTTAAAAATTATTTTACATAACTAGAGGTTTTAATAGCCTGGGTTGTCATGGATGCCATGGAGGAATAGCCACAATCTGGGGTAACAAATAATCGAAAAATTAACATTTGAAAAATAACATTTGAAAAAATAGTGTCGGTAGAGGCTTAAATAGCAACAATGTTGCATAAAAAGCCCAACCGACCATTTACCTTAGAGTGTACATCATTGCCAAATGTCAATCAAGTAGGTTTGCATCTATATTTATGCTGCATACAAGATGCCGCAAACCAATATTCATATCGAACTTTTACTTTGATCCAAACTTCTGAAGGTTATTTAGAGAGGCATTTTGCATGGATAGGCCAATTCCTGCGGTCATCCCCGCAACCCAGTTTCTAAAGCAACATTACACGTATAAAACAATTATCAAAAAATTATCAAAAAAATTGTGACAAAGTGTCACCATTAACAATGCTAGACTCTTATAGGACCCTCTAATGTCTCCGACCATTGTGAAATTAGAGGAAAGACTAGAAAATTAAAAACTTATGTGACAAAATATATAGAACTGGTGAAATCTGTATAAAGGATGGACAAACATATTATCTAAATGAAGCAAGCCAATGAATACATCTCATTAAGGCCCCTCGGGGCAACTGTCTCGAGAGTCCTGATCCACATGGCCTCTTTTTGCAGTAGTATTCTCCCCCTGTCACCTCCCCGTTTAAGTGGAGGGACATGATCTATTAATACACATTTAATGGAGGGGAGTGAGTGTCTATGGTTGGCACAATGTCTAGCAAGTGGAGTGTCGGCTCTCCCAGAGGTCAGGGCAGTACGTATCGTGGATCTATGGTTGTTCATGCGGATCCGAAAACTTGTGGTACATTTCCCAACATAGTATAAACCGCACGGGCAAATAATGCAATACACCACAAATTCTGACAAACAATTGAGCCTGTGCCTGATTTCATACCTCCTGCCACTGTGTGGATGGGAAAAATGAGAACCCGTTAACAAGAACCCACATGTAATGCATCCACTACACCTAAAACAACCCAGCTTGTTGAACTTCAGCCAGGACTGTGATGAGCTGGTGTCTCGATCGCTCTGCAAGTCTGTGACCATCAATATGTCACGCAGGGCCCGACCTTTGCGATAAGCACATCGCGGTGGTTTCACCTTAGTGAATGGTAAATTATTATCCATTTGTAGTATGGGCCAATTTTTTCTAATGGTGGCACCTACATCCTTGCTTATGGGCGAAAAATGGAAACGAAAGTCAGGATCTCATCATTGTCTGACACTCCTGAGGTTAACTCAGATGTACCTCTATTGTCATTTTTTAACGCTTTCTCCAATTCTCTGTCTAGAAACTCTCTTTGATATCCACGCTGTAAAAACCTGTCGCGCATCTCATACGCCTGTTGCTTTGCCAATTCACAATCTGAATTATTTCGAAAGACTCTTAGAAACTGTGTGTATGGTATTGATCTCAAAATCGCGGGTGGATGAAAACTGTGCGCATGCAAAACGGTATTTCTGTCGGTGTCTTTACGGTATAATGTGGTGCCCACCCCATTGGGTCTGCGAAAAAATTCGTATGTCCAAAAAATCAACTGTATCCCGGTGGAAAGTTAGTGTGAACTTAACCGGTGTGGTTAGGGCATTCAGCTCGGCAACAAAACTTTGGAGTCCAACATGGCTCCCCGCCAAATCAAAAGTATATCATCGATGTACCTCTTGTATAGAAATAATTGATCAGCGTATTTGGATAAGATATGCTCCTTTTCAAAACCGTCCATAAATAAATTGGCGTAAGAGGGGGCCACGTTGGACCCCATAGCCGTGCCTGTCAGCTGTAATAAAACTATTTTTCAAAACGAAAATAATTCCGGTGTAAGTACCAATTCCAACAAAGAGCAAAAGAGATTTCAACGGGAGGAGCAACCAGTCGTGTCCGTTTAGCAAAGCAGGCTATTAAAAACCTCTATTATGCTAAAATAATTTTTAACCACACATTGCCCATATGTTGATGAGGCTTGGTGGTTTCACCAGCCACCAGTGCTTTTTTATGACAAATTTAGGAACAGTTTTACACTTTGTATACGATTTTATCACTTTATGTATATGTTTTCAATGAGTATTGTAGTTGTGATTGACATTTAAACGATGAGCTTGTCACTACATGAATTTTTCAATGACACTTCACACTGATTGGTGGATGTTTGTATTTATACATCATGTGACGACCACTGGTGCATCCTTTGACGACGGTTCTGAGAGGAACCGAAACGCCTTGATGTGGGTAGTTTGTTAATGCCCATAAAAGATATAACCTTTTTTCACTACAACCGTGGAGTGCCTCCTTATTGTACCTATATATATATATTAATATATATAATATACATACACCCACACACACACACACACACACACACACACACTCATATATACACACACACACATCATATATACACACACACATCATATATACACACACACACACATTTCATATATACACCACACACACAATTATATATATATATACATATACACACACACAACTACACACACATCATTATTATATATATGATACACACACAACATCATATATATATATACACACACACAACACACACACCCACACCATATATATATATATAATAATATATATATATATAATATATATACTATATATATATATATATATAATATATATATATATATATATTATATATATATATATACACACACACACACACGCCACATATGACACATTATATATACACACACACACAGCACATTCGATATAGACACACACACACAATCTACACAACACACACACACACATCATATATGACACAAACATCAGAATACACACACACACACACACACACATAACACACATCACACACACACATCATATAATACACACACACACAAACATTACACATATCCAGTGGCTTTCAATGTTATTGATCACTAAATCCAGATGTTTGAGAATCAGCTGGATTGGGCTGCAGTGTTCAGTAGTCAGAAAGCAGCAGATGCAGAATACAGACAAAACATACAAAGCTCTCTGTTGTCTGCATGACTGGGCCGCATGCTGTGTATGGAGTGATTATAGAGCGTAATTACAAAGATTAGGGACTGTACTAGAAATGTTTGTGCAAACCAAACTAACTTTGCACGTGCCGAACTTTAACTCCCGGCATCGTCTAACAACCACAACCTGACCACACGTGCTGAAAGCAGCAGAGAGCCGCAAGCTGCACTACAAAAAGCACCCAGAACACAAACAGGGATTACCTGCAGCCCTCACTAGTCCCAAGCCAGAACCCCAGGGTCGCAGCATCCACAACTAGAGGTCACCACAGCAGCCTCTGCCACCTCCGCCCACCCCATTTATAAACAGCAAGGCCACGACCACTCTCCAACATGTCAAGCTCTAATTCCAGCCTCCCAAAGCCGGGTGGTACCCCGTGCGCCAGGTCTCTGCTTAGGGACGTGTCGTGATACTAGACACACGAAACCAGCAGGATTTCGCTTCACACTTCTATCTGGTTACAAATAGTCTTTATAATTACGTGGATTAGAGGGTGATGTTTGAAATCCTCCGCAGGCCTCCGAAGCAGGAAGACGAGAGAGACACGGATGCGGGAGCGGGTCTTGAGTTCACGTAATACCCGGGACAGCTGGACAGACGAGCGAAAAAAAGGACTGTCCGCGGAAAACGGACGGTGGGGTATGAGATACTAGGGGTATACAAAGGAAAGAGTAGTGCAACCCAAAATCTAGGAAAGAGATGCATACACCCTTACTACTGATGCTGGATAGGCAACTGTAGTGAACCATTTAAGATTAAGGAAAAGACCCGGGCTTCAGACAAACATTTTGCTTTTAAACAGAGTAGCTCTGGAATGCTCGAGGATAACCATAGTTTTCGGCAAAATGAAGTTTCCTGCATGGACCTCCAATCTTTTACTGTAAATAAGAGATGGCACTGTACAGCTGCAGCAGTTTAGGTAAGGGTGATGTTTAATACTCTGATTTGTCATTCTTAACTTATGCCGAAATGTTGACAACATTAATGAATACTTATGTATTATGGACAATTACTGGAGGATCTTTTTATCCTATTCCAGGGGGAGATAGTTATTGACATAGACAGAAGAGATTTGACGGGTGAGTGATGCCCACTCTAGATATTTAAGATGGGACTGCTGCTATAGTAGTCAGTTTCATTGAATCCAGTTCAACCACACATAGAGGGTAGTTGATGTTTAATAACCTTTGATTGTCATCCAGCATCCCTTTTTTATCGCCTGATTCTCTTTTCAGTATTCCTGGTTTTACCACCACTTTCCCTTCTGCTCTCGAAACACTATTTACGGACACACAGGTAATCGCACAAAAAAGTATCCCCCATTTCCAATAAAGTTTGGAAGTATTGACAGCCAATATTAATATTACAATAAATAGGCACACAACCTATTTCCCGCCTTGCTGTTATATGGAATGCTTACCGGGTTGATGTATGGCGCTGATACTGTACTCTGGGGGCTGCAGACCAGGATGTGAAGCGAGACGCAAGGAGCAGAAGAAGAAGTGTTCCTTAGGTTGGCGGTCCCAGAAGAAATCAGACCTGTGGGCCCTTGTAACCGTGCAGCGACCAAGATGACATGATCCAGGAAAGAGTGTAGAATCTCCGGAGGGATAAGAGCTGGGCGAGAGCCTGCCCTTTACGTCCGACATGTGTCTCGGTTGACAGTAGGCATCGAAGCTTGTTCTTGAAGACGGAAAACCATAGATGGCAACTTACTGATGAGTGGAACCAATTCACCCTTATAAAGTAGAGAATAAAATATTGCTTAAATTATTCCTTGCTGATCCCGAGAACATGTTTCTGATTGGGTATGTTTTGCTAATGAGGCCCAAGCTCATAATCGTTAAACTAGAAAAAGTAAATTATAGCAGCATTTTAGTGGTTTCCAGTTGTTTGGGGCTACTGCGTGGGTTAGATTTTGAATAACTTTAAATCTTTCCTTATTTGTCTGTAGTTTAGGATTGTAATTAAAGGAAACCAACGTTATTACACACAGACCATGATTGTGCTGCATGGCCCTTTATCTAGTGTGTTACAAGCAAATGTATAAAGCCACAAATATGTTGTAATAAAGTCCCAAATGCAGTTTATTTCGCTTCTCCACCCAAGTCTCGTGCTACTAGTGAGGTTTATCACCTGGGCACCTTATTTGTGCTTCTTTAGCTTGTATTAAAGCAACAGTTTGCACCAGCAAAGTTTGTAAGCAAAATGCTTATTTGTCGTTCTTTCCCCTGATAAATATTCCCTTCTTTGATCCTAATGGCATTCAATTGGCCAAGACTTTTGACACTGGCTTCTAACATCTCTGTCAATGCAAATCACAGATAGTGCGACTTCAACAGTTATTATTATTATGTACAAGTCACTATGTGCATGGTTATCTCTGCTCAGCTAAGCCTCATTATCAGTTAGTTAATAATGGGAGAACCATTAACAGCAGCTGAGCAAAGTGTCTGTGTTGAGCTGATTTGCAGTATGACCTGATTGGCATGGGGCCGAAAACATCGGATCATCCTGATCGGCTTAATACATTGGTGCGAAATTGGCCAAAAATTCACCAAATGAGCAATTCTTGCCACGCATGCTTACCTGTTGTCCACTCTTGGTTTTTTTCCGCTTAGGTGTGACATTAGCAACTACATTATGAATTATATTTTAACTGTATCGGAGTATCTCTACTTACCAGGACGCCATTGTGCAGCTTTTCTCGAGGCTGGACTATGATCCAAACAATTGGTTCATGCTTTTCATCATTTTAAGACAGAAGTAATACCCATTCCAATGCATTTATTTATTCAGCAAACACTGGCCATTCTAATTATTCATTTTCTGTCTTATTAAGTTTTTGTGTGTGCTAATTTAAGTTTAGTAATCAGACATGAAATTCAGGTAAATCAAACTTTTTCTACCCACAATCTATCCTTAGGCTGCTTCATACAAAGACATCCTATTGTAAGGACTACATGTGTTTTTTATCTATGTGAGCGTAAAATATTGTAAGTTACATGAGTAGGTAACGTGAGTAACAGCTATGTGTAATTCTCTTGCAACTATAACTTCTCTTTTTGTTGTCCCAACAGCAAATTCACTTACTACCACCAGTCCCCTGCTACAGGTTAAAACCAATGACATTTTCTCTTCACATTTAATGCAGAACTGTGTGTATAACAACTTAAAATGCAAAAATGACTCTTTAACTGAATCTGAGTTATTGTTAGAATTACATTTTCTTTTCATTGAGTACCTGGATTTAGTTTAGTTCCTGTGTGTTTTCTCTGAAGGAGTGATAGGAGTGACTGTACTGCTGTAAAGTTTCTCGCACCAGAGTGTCTCACCTGGTGCATCAGAGAGGTTGTTCTGTTCTTAAAGCTTTTTCTACCACTTGTCACAAAATTGGTTTCTCTCCTCTTGTAAATAAAGTGAATGGTATTCTCATTTCCAACATTATCTCTCTCTTTACCATTGGTATAGATATGATGATATATATGCCAGATATTTGTTCTGGACGGACATAGCCTAATGATTGAACACAGCGAAGTGAGAAGAGCTGCCTCATGAAGCTCTGCAGTATATACCATACCCACTACTACCAATCAACTGGCTGAATCTGGCCATGAGCATGGACGAGCTTCAAATATTTAACCTATTGGCTACGCTTATTTCAGAACAAGTATGGCCACATAGTGTGTAGTTTCCTGTGACCTCCTTTAAGACAGGAAAACAGTCATAAATTCAATATACTACATTTATTGTTTTGATGGTACGATAAAATTTTCTATTCAATGAAATGTTGTTTGACGCAGTTTTTAGTGAGGCTTATTAATATAGTAAGTAGGCCTTACCGTCACAATACTGGATCTTTATATTTGTTTTGAGAGTACTGGCCTTGGTATGCAGCTGATGAAACTGACTGGTGGCAATTACCAATAAAAATAGATCATACTGGGTAATGATTGAGCTATCAGCACATTGGCTGTTCTTATCTACATTGAGCTATCAGCACCAACAACAAGTATCACCCTGTTGAAGTTTACTAAATGTTAAAAAATTTCAGCATCCAGACACCTGCCATTGTCTGTGTGGGAAGCATAATATATCTGTGGTTAGGGATGGGCGAATTTGACCAATTTTGTTAAAAAATCGACGCTCACGAAATGTCTCCAACGCCCATAAAGTCTGTGGGTGTCAAAAAAATGTTTGTAACGCCACGGTGAAATTTTTTTAACGCGTGGCTTTTTTTTTTGGACTGGACGCATGACTCCATACAAGTCTATAGGCGTAATTTCCGCGTCGAAACAAGGCGAAAATATTTGCCCATCCCTATCTGTGGCTATCTCCCAAATTATGGATATCAAGTTTACTACATGTTAAAAAGTTTCAGCATCCAGACACCTGCCATCATCTGTGTAGGAAGCATAATATATCTGTATGTGGGTTTTTTGTACATTTTTACTATATTTTGTATCTATATTTTTTGTCATTCCTGATTCTCTTTTTAGCTCAAACATAAAGATACCATCAAAGGATGCCAGCAATGATATCTCCCTGTATTAAGCTTAATTAGGCAAAAAAAAGCCCCTCACATTTGCCTATAGCCTGTACAGAGATAACCTGAACCAATGGCAGCATAGGTATCTCCCTTTACAAGACACAATTCAGGAAAGGATGCTGAATAGCCACTAGAATTCAGAATTGGAATTCGGTATGAGTTGAGGGAAAGGGTTATGAACAGTATGGCAGAATCAATCCCTGATGCTGCTTGACTACAACTCCCATCAAGCTTTTATTTTTCATAATACATGGGAATTGTAGTACAGTAGCACCTGGGTATCCCACATTTTAAGGTAATATGGAGGAGATACAGTCACTGAAGGGTACTGTGACCATATTAAAGCACAAGGCTGCAGGCTGTGTTATACAGGGAACTCTGGGTATCACAAGGGATAATGTATCACATGTACTATAAAGGATAATTTCCCCCCAACTGTAAAATATAAGAATATTAGAGGTCATTGAAGGGTTCTGTGACAATATAAAGGCACAAGGCTGCAGGCTGAGTTATAAAGTCACTATTGTATTGGACCAGAATATCTGTGACTGTTTTATTTCATTACATTAATAGTGTATATAAACTAATCTCTCATTCCTTTTGCCAGCCGTTGTTCATCTGCATGTACCCCCTTTCGGAAGACATCTTGGGTTTGAAGAGCCTCAGTCCTGCTAAGGTTTTCTCCACAGCTTCTAGTTGAAAAGATTTTCTAACCATATTTTGCCCTCGCTGAACATCTCCTACACCTACACTCCTAAAGGAGAGACAAAAGAAATGTAACATTAGACTGATCCACCAGAACAGAGATCTGGGCTTAACACTGACCCTCACTTCAGAATTCATCAGCCGGCATATACACACTAAAGGAAGAGAGACAGATACAGGCTAACAGACAAGAGAACAAAAGAAAACTAGATAAACATTGACATGCAGATTCAGGGTCAGACTGGAGTAATGGGGGCCCACCGGGACTGCCACATGAAGACCCCTCCAGGCAGTCATGGGGGGCCCCCTCCCGGCTTCCCTCTGCGCGAACCGCGGTGTGGCGTGGGCCTGCGCGAATGCCTTTGCACAGCATGCTTGTGTAGAGGAAAGCAGCAACAAAAGTTTTTCTTAAGGGGGTGCCCGATCAGGAGAACATGGTTCGGCCGGCCCAGTGCGGCACTGTGTTCCATTATGCTGGTGGTCGTTAAAGAAAAGAAACAAACCCTTAATAAAAAAAAACCCTACCCTACATAGACCCCCCTCCCCCAGCCTATCTGCCCCCCTGGCAAATGCCCCTTACTCTTTACTTACCCCTCCGTGCAGATTCTTTCCAGCGGAGTTTACAGGCACCATCTTCAGCTGCTTCAGTAATCGTTGGAATGAGACCAGCAATTCACCAATTTTCATGAGTTTCGGCGCATGCGCAGTTGTCGCCAAACAGAAATTTGCTCCAACTGTGCATGCACCATTTCACCAGTCTCATTACGAAGATTACTGAAGAGAAAAAGATGGCACCCGTGAACTCCGCTGGACAGAATCTGCATGGAGGGGTAAGTAAAGAGTTAGGGGAATTAGCCCAGGGGGGCAGCTAGTCTGGGGGGGTTGGAGGTCTATGTAGGGTTGGGGGTTTTTTTTTCATTAAGGGTTTGTTTCTCCTATAATAAGTTTGGGGATAAAGCTGAAGATGTGCTTCTAGGACAGGAAATATTTGTCTGGGATGCTCTACTGTTTTACTGGATAGACGGACAAACAGATAGATGAATAGAGATACCTTGGAGTTGGGAAAGCTGTAAGTGTTGCAGAACGTGGGGCAGTAGATAACAATATACATACCCTGTTGTCATTGGGCGTGGGGAGCAGAGGCTTCTTTGAGGCTGCAAGGAAAACATATAGCAGCAGTGAGTTACAGAGAGACAAGTACAGGAATTGCTTAGTAATACCAGTAATTCAATCATGGGCTTCAAGTGAGATATTCCAGTGGGGATGCTGGGAGTTGAAATTCTACAGTTGAAATTTTACAGCATTGCATTAAAGAGCCCATCCCTGATGTAATAATTTACATGTAATCAATACATTTAGGGATTTCTTTAAAATGAAAAGTTTCCATTACAATTAGCAAGTCACTGGACTTTAGTGAGTTGCATGTGTGAATGTGACAGGGACATTACATTGTAAGCTCTACTGGGGCAGGAACTGATGGGAATGATGTATAATCTCTGTTATGAGCTGCAGAATATATCATACTATATACATATTAATCTTGACCGGCATAAATTCTTATAGATCATAGTCATAGAAACAGTGTTTGGGGATAAAGATGAAGGAAGGTTCACAAACTAATCTCTCCCATGGCCTCTGTACTTTCCTGTGTCCCCAGGGGTCTGCTGTCTGATTAAAGAGTCTCCCCAGCGCACAGTGATTGAATCCATGGCTGATGAATGAAAGGACCCTACAGATATGGCAGCACAGTAACTGCACTGACTCAATAGGCCATAAATAAAAAGCAATGCTCTGCTTAAATAATAACCTTTGTATATACTGCACATCTAAACAGAAATAACTGCCATATAAACCCCACTCATCAACAGGGTACACTTCCCCTTTAAGAGCAGGGAACAGAGGTGACTTAACAACTAGGGGTTTGACAGTTGGTTTAGTCCGTTGGTTGGCATTGCAGCGAGAGGTAAGTGTATATTTCCTCTGAGATTTTTTGTCAAATAATGCTCATTTTAGCTATAAAAAAGAGGGAAAACAGTTTGGTGATGGGTTCCAGGCTAACAGGTATTGATACTCTCACTGATTTTAGGCAATTTGGAGAATTTTCCTCTAAAATGGATAAAATCATTTATTTTTATGCCCAGTATTGACAAGCTCCTTAGAGTTTTGTCCCTCTGCCCTGCTCTTATGTACCAACCTTCACATGTAACTGAATTAAATGGAATAAATAGCAATGCTTTTTCCTTTTACACAATAACTTGTATTAATAAGTCTCATAATTTA
The DNA here is from genome assembly GCF_017654675.1 of Xenopus laevis. Lineage (NCBI taxonomy): Eukaryota > Metazoa > Chordata > Amphibia > Anura > Pipidae > Xenopus > Xenopus laevis. The sequence continues at coordinate 53,436,173 of NC_054377.1, read as the reverse complement.
AGAGCAAGGATGAGAGGTGAATTACACCTAAGGATTGACAGTTGGTTTAGTCCGTTGGTTGGCAGGGTGGTGAGTGTACTTTCCCTCTGAGACATTTTTTTGCCAAATAAGTCATATTTTAGAGAAATAAAGGGGAAATAGTTGGGTTATGCCCTCCCAGACGAACGAGTGTTGCTCCGATCACAGATTTTATAGAATTTTCCCCTAAAATGGGCTTATGAGATGCCTTTAATCTGGTTGGGAGACACAGACCCAGGATTTGGCAGTTATGCAGTTATGCTGACAGCAAATATACACTTTTCCCACTTGGAGTCCATAAACAGATAACATTTGGGGACCCCCGTGCCTCCCCATAAATATTTTATTTTTATGCCCAGTATTAACAGGCTCCTTAGAATTTTGTAGAGTTTTGTCCCTGGGTATCTGCCCTGTTCTGATATACCAACCTTGCAACTGAATTTAATAGAATACATAGCAATATTTTTTCCTTTTACAGAATAACAATTTCTCGCATGCCCTTTCCCTTCAAATCTTCCATATATGTGTGTGTGTGGGGGGGGGGGAGGGGGCAACAAGGTACATGGTATTGAATACTAATGAATAATAATATTTAATTGCTAAATGTTTCCTATAGCAGGGGGGTAGGGGTGAACACTGGGCAATCTGCACCTGGACAGTGATCTTATGTAGCAACATGGTCCTAGAGGAATGTTGTTTCGTTTCACTGTGTAATGTACAAACGTATATGGATGAAATGACAAACTCACTCTTGACTTGACTCTTGATGTACTTCACTCTCACTGTACCAATGTTCATTTTTGATTGGCTGCTATGAGGTACTATATTGTATAAACTGAGGGCCAGTACCTGCTGGGAATGACACAAAGATTGAGTTTAGGGTAAAATGACCAGATCTCTGCCTTCCTCTGTATTTTATAGGAAATAAGTGTTACATGCATTATCTCTAATTATTAGTTAATTTGTCAATTTATTCTCTTCCCTATACAGATTGCTACAGTGTGTGGATTGCTTATTTTTTTGCAATTTATCAGCGATTTTGGATGGTTTTTTTTCTGGCATCTCCTTAATTCAGATTTTTACATTTGTCTGTGAACACATATAAGGAGAGCCACAATTTAAAGAGGGAGACCCTCCGGGGTTCCCCGGCCTTGTGCCGGCCCCTGTATTTTAGCCAAAAGCCAAAACATCTCGGGCTTTTGGGTTTTTTTTGCTCATCTTCTGTCATCTGAAGAACTTCACTTAAGAGGTAATCTTAAAACTTTGCTTTCAGGGTTCTTTTATGCTACCTAATTCCCCATATTGACCTTATTCCCCTAATATAGCCTGACACCTATGTCCCTACTGAACACCTATTTTGTACTCTTTACACTGCTTTCTAACCCAAATCACATGTGACTAATAGAAATGGGGAATGTTATTTTTGGAGGCTTTGCTGCCCACAAGAGAGGCTATTTCACCTTGCCATCACCTTAGAGGTACTTGGATCTGGAACCTATTCCCTTATAAGCCTTGTCGTTATTGTTCTAAGGCTAAATTAAAGGTACATGAGGAAATCTGTGCTGCCAGGCAGCAAATTTCTCAATAATGTTTTTCCCTTTACTAACATGTGGAATATGCTGTATCTTCCACATGAGGTGATCCACCAATATCGCTGGAAACTGCCTTCTGCCTTTGCCCTTTTGGTGTTTAGGTCGGTTTGCCGACAAATCCATGGTTTAGTAAGGGAACAAATGCCCCCATGTTCCACAGCCCTAAAGTGATGTACAATAATATATTTTTTATTAGAGGATTCCTTTTATCACTCATTCTTTCCTGAGTTATTTGTGCTGTTTAGAATTAATTTCTTTATAATTCCTAAATATAAACATCTCTTTTTTTTTCCATGTAGGAGTGAAAATGGGCGCTTTTCCCTGCAAAACTCAGTGTTTTGATATGGTAAGTGTGATGGAAATATTAAGCCTTTCATTGAATGTTTTGAGCATTGGGAGGAGGCTGCATTGGGGATACACGTGTAACTTACAATAACTGTTATATTTAGTTGGTGGGTATGTGAATATATAAGAAGCAACATGTGGCAGTCTTAGGTTACTGCTTAAGAGGAATGGGGGGAAGGAGCAATATTACGAGGATAATAAGTATTCTATACAGACACTGCAGTTTGTGTGTCAATGGGATACATGGGGATGAAATGTTTTTGTTTTTTTTTTAATTCAGGTAGCTTTTATTGGCAAATTACAAATTAGATGATGACACGAATGACATTTTAGACTGCACAGCAGTCACAAAAAAAGTGTTTCGTATTCAGTATTACAGATGTTTACAAACATATAAAACACAAAATTATAGTCAATATTAAATATGCTGCTGTTGCACACCTTTGTTATTAAGAGCAATTCACTGCACACCCAACAGAATACCCACCACTAGCATCCTATTCATATAACAATGAAAGGCTGAATAAAATAGCCAATTATTCACTAAGCATTAACAGTTTGAATTTGGGAAAATGTATCAACCCATTTATCCCATATTTTATAGAACTTATCTGGAGAACCCCTTTTAAAGTAAATTATACGTTCAAAATTACACGTATCCTGTATGATATTTATCCATACTTGAATTTCTGGGTTCTACTTTTCCAATTTTGGGTTATAAGTTTTTTAGCCAAGAAGAGAGATTCTTGAATAAATATTCTGGTATACTGATTAGAGACCGTACGACCCAGGATATTCTGTAAGCAGACCTTAGATGTTCTAGGAATGACAACCCCTGAAATATTATCTAGATGATTAAAAACTTCAGCCCAATAAGGTTTAATAACATTACATTCTCATAACATATGTACTAACGTGCCTTTCCACAACGCACCTATTACAGACCTCAGGTATAGCAGGGCTTATCAAGTGCAATCTTACTGGAGTAAGATACGCCCTATGTAGGACATATAATTGAACCATTCTCAATTTATAACATACAAAGACTATTTGAGGAGACTCAAGGGCCTCTTGCCATTCCTCATCTAGAATAATATCCACTGCTGTTTCCCAGTTAAGCAGAAGAGTTTCCAATGGGGCATCATTACTAGCCTGCAATAACACTGCATATAAACTGGAAATTAAGCCCCTAGTGGATGATCTATTTAAATAGGTGAGCATCTTATTCTCATTGACCTTTAAATGATGCGTAGCCATAAGGGCTTGTCGCACTCCCAAATGTTGAAACCACCGATTTCCTGGCAATCCGGTAGACTGTTGTCTCTAAACGTAAAGATGCCCCGTTCAGACCATATTTCCCCTATTGTAAAAATGCCTTTATCAGACCAAACTTTCATCTGTATGTTGCTCTTTAGTAATTTGTAGTGCCATTAACCATACCCGGGACATATAACGAATCATGGGATGAACAGGTAACTGTTTCACATTTTTGGGTACTTTTTGTAACATCCAAACTATAGGCTGGTCCTCCTTACCAGTTAGTAATGCCCATATATCTTTTAGAGTTTGGTGGTGTGTGTTATCTAGCCAAGTACTGAAATGAGACAGTTGAGCTGACAAATAATACAAAAACATTTCAGGAAAGGATATCCCGGCATTGGTCTTAGATCTCATTAAAGTTACTAATTTCAATCTACACCGAGAATTAGCCCATATCAGTTGTCTGAATTTGCATCTTCATGCACCAAATTTAAAATGATCCGTCCTAACCTGAGCGCTAATAACTTGGCAAAGATTTTTATATCTGCTGTCAGCAGGGAAATGGGTCTATAGGCATCACAGTATTTATTGTCCTTGCCTGGTTTAGTAAGCAGCACTATTGTAGAATTATATAAGGAAGGTGGCAAAAGACCTGTAGCTATGGCTTTATTAAAAGGTTTCGGCAGATGGGGGACTAGAGCTTTATGGAATCTTTCATAGGGAGACCATCAGGTCCGGGAGCCTTATGGGAGGGAAAGAGCTTAATGGCCTCATATACTTCCAGCTCAGAAATATCCTGACCTAAAGAAAGATTTAGTTCTTCTGAGAGCTGAGGGAGCTGGGCCTCGTTCAGAAATTGTGAAACTTCCTGTGCACTGTTTTGCAATTTGGACATATATAGGGTTTTATGGAAATTAGCGAAGGTCTCTTTAATTAGACTAGTCTGTGTGATGAGCTGGCCATGATCATCATAAAGTTCAAAGGTCATGCGTTTTAGAGAGATAAGCAAGTAACTTGCCTGCTCTTTCACTATGTTCAAAATAATTTGCTCTATTAAACAATAAACCTCTCTTAGCTTTTTGTTGCAACAGGGAATTATACTCAGTTTCAGCCTGTCTTAAAAGTTGGAAGTTCTGTGGGCTAGGATCAATATGACTCTGTACAGTCAATTGACAAACTCGCTGCTCTAAATTAGTTTCATCCCGTGCAGAAGCTTTTTTAATTGCAGTGATTTCAGAATGTAGTAGGCCTCGAAAGTAGGCCTTAAAGGTATCCCAAGCTATTTCAATATTATCTGTAGTTAAATTATGATGAAAAAATTACTCTATTCTAAATTCTAATCCCTCATTATTATTTATAATTTCCAACCAAATAGGATTAAAGGACCATGACTGAATCTGAGAATGCAAAGGGGTCCCATTATCCCAAATCACTTGCAATGGGGCATGGTCTGAAATTCCTCTTGGGAGGTAAATGGCCGTATGGATGTTAGGCAGTAAATCACTAGAGACAAAAGCCATATCATAGGGACATATGAGAGGCTGAAAAACAGGAAAACCCCCTTTCTTGTGGGTGTATATGCCTCAATGCTTCTTGAAGACCCATAGTAGACATTTACATAGAGAGGTTAGTGGATCTAATCTACTGGATTGTACCCCGGATACACTGTCTATCCATACAATCATCCAATACAGTGTTAAAATCACCAGAGGCTATTACTTGGGCCCTTGGATAATCTGCTACATAAGACATTAGTTGAATAATACATTTGTCAGAATAGGGTGGTGGAAGATAAATATTAGCCAAAATAGTTTCCTTCATGTTGAGATAGCAGTGAATAAAAACAAAATGCCCTTGTGGATCTGAATGTACAGAAATGAGTCGAAAATTCGCTGACTTTCTGATAAGTGTAGTTACTCCCCCCGTATATGTTGAAAAGGAGGAATGAAAGGCCCAACCAACCCACGGTCTTTTTAGAGTTAACACTTTACTCCCTAACAGGTGAGTTTCTTGTAACATAATTACCTCTGATGTCTTTTTTTTGACAAATCTAACACTAGCTTTCGTTTCACACAGTCATTAAGGCCCCGAACATTCCATGTTGAAATTGAAAGGGGTTTAGCCATAATCTATATTGTTCCCGTGAAGTTTCATGACCATTACGTGTCTGTTGCCTGAGCTACCTGAGAAAAAAATTACAGAACTATTTACAGCCCATCCCATGCTAACCGCCAAAATGACGGAAAACATTACCACCCTTTCCGCTCAGACCCAACTTTGAGCAGAATTAAACCCTAGAACCCAACAGTAGCAACAATAATGTTGTATTAAGCAATGGGGAGGCAAATCTGGGTAGGGACACCGTAAATGGCGTCGAGGAGGTAGAATCGTGAGGGGTGGGGCTCCGCCACTATAACCAGAACCATATAGATACACACATCACCCAATATATACATACAGTATCAGCATTGTGAATACTCATTGGACCCAACACATATATAGCAATAGCTAAATAATAAAAAAAAACAAATTTAAGCTGCTTTTCCCAGCTCACTGACCAGTCCAAACAAGTCCCCATATACCACAAGGGATCCATAGTCAGAATAACAATCGGTCATGGACGTAGAAAAGACAAGGAAACCCAATAACTTGTGGGGCAAGTAGACCATAGCAAATGCTGGCAAAATAAGCACAGATCTCTATAACAAATTTCAGGCTTTATCATAGAGAAGCTTCCATGTACGTAGCAAAGTATGAAGCAGTTCTGCTTAGACATCTGCCCACAAGGTAGCACATACGTGGAACCGTTCATCAGCTGATATAATAACTTTTAAAGGAAATTATGGCGATCCAATTGAGCAACTAGGCTTTCTAAAACAAGTTGTATAAACATGTAGCAGGTGGGCATCACTCCATTCAACCTGCCGATATAGAAATGCTTTAAACATTTGCTGCTTCCAGCCACGCAGAAGCATCTTGTGGCGAAGTAAAGAAATGCGTAGTTCCATTCGCCTGAACCCTGAGGCACGCTGGGTAGAGCATAGAATAAACTAATTTTTGATCCAGAAGCTTTCGCTTGACTTCCTGGAATCTGGCCCGTTGTTTTTGTACTTTAAGCGAGAAGTCAGGGTAAATTACAATTTTTGTGTTCTCATATAGTAGTTGCCCTTTAACTATGGCTATTGAAAGTATTGTATCCCTATCCTTGGCATTCAGGATATGGGCTATCAGGGCTCTAGGAGGGGCCCCCGGGATAGGGGCCTTCATAGGAATACGATGCACCCTCTCTATTATAAAAGTAGAGGAGAGATTGTTTACCGCAAAAGTTTCTCTGAGCCATTCCTCCACAAAGCGCTCAGCGTCGTCACCCTCTGCCCGTTCCGGAAAGCCGACTAGCCGCACATTATTACGCCTTAGGCCGTTCTCTAAGTCATCAGCCTTAGCCTGCCACTGCGAAACGGTACGCCGTAAATCCTGTAACTGCTGTGGAAGAGGATTGCAGACATTCTCCAATGCGTTAATACGCTGCTCAGCTTCCACAGTGCCTTCACGCAGCCTTTGCATATCTTGCTTTAATATGGAAGCACTCCACCGTCAACTCCTCTGTTTTCGCCATAATAAGAGTTGTCGAAATATCCCTGTTGGCCTTAATTTCCATTAGCAAATCTGTTAAGGAAGCTTCCGGATTAACGGCAGGGCCCTCGGAAGGTGACTAGTCTGAGGAAAGGGTGCGATGCGGAGAACTTTCTCAACTTAGCAGCAGTTTCCGTGGTTTTTTTGCCCCATATTGTAGACTTAAGACAGCCAAGCAAAAAGACATCCAAAAGCCCCCTGTTCAGCAGGTAGTTAGGCAAATAACATGAGAAAAAGGATCGGGAGCAGCGGAGCCCCTCAAGAGAACGTCCGCTCACATAGACCAGGTAGCCATGCCCCATTACTTAAATGTTTATGGGTTTCTCACAGGTTTTGTTTCACCTTTACAGGACGATTCTTATTCATCACTTGACCAAGCTCATCACTGGTCAAGGCCAAATTCCCTGGATTTACGAGAACATCTGGTTAGGAAGATCCAGACAGCTGGGGCTGATAGACTCGACGAATCGACGAGCGGCAGGAAGATCTTAGCTCAAGCAAACAAGATCTGGAAGGAGTCAGAGAAGAAGCTTAAAAGCCTTAAATCTGCCCTTCAGAAACCGGATGAGGCGCTTGCCCTGAGAGACAATGAGGAGAGCCCAGGTGAGATATGGAAGTTTGTTTTGATTTGTCTCCTGCTGTCACTCCATGGGTATCAATGAACATAGCAGGGTGTCAAGCAATTTCAAAATTCAGAAATATTATTACAGGGAAACATCACACTGAGTTGGGATAAATAAATAAAATGGCCTTTCACTTTTGCAGATGTTACTGACAATCTGGAGAGTCCCTCAAGTGGCCCTGTCACTTCATATCATAGTGACAAACTCCCAGCAGCGCAGGAGGCCACTGCAGCTGAAGTGCAAGAGATGTCACAGTGCTCCAGTGACTCTTCTTCACACGTAAGTAGATTGGTTTGTCTACAGATTCAGCTTTCCATTTCTGAAGAGGAACCAGTTCCTGATACCACCGAGGTGGAGCTGATCTCCAACAGGTATGTGGAATGTTTTAAGCCTTCCCAAACTTTTTCTTCTGATACAGATAATGTTATGACGGTAACAACTAATAATTGTTCTTTCTTTTATAATATAAGTGAGAAGCCTGCAGATGGCATGACTTCCCAGTCAGAAGAAGACACACCTCATGCTGAGGTATCTGAGACTGAGGACAAATGGTAAGGTCCATGTGGGAGTCCAAATCTTATATATAGCTATAAGGCCTTTTTTTTTTTTTACTTTACTTTCCTTCTGTAGTGCTGCTAATTTCCCCTTCATACATATGGTACTAACAGGGATAAAAAAACTACGATTCCAACTTAAAAAAGATGTATTAAAAGAAATTAAACTTAAAATTTAATTATCCTTATAGTGACGTACCCACAGATAATGTGCAGTCCAGCGAGGAGGGAGAAGCATCTCTTGAAATGCCAGTTGACCCTGCTGAAGAGCTCAGCCCAAGTACAGAACATCCGGTACTAGAGCTGGAAGAAAAAGAAGACATACGGTATGATACATATTCTTTTACATAGAAAAGATCTTTTTCTGCCAATTGGTACTTATGAAATTCCTTTTTACCCTGTACCAATAACTTCTACTATTTGTATGTGACACTAAAATTGTGGAAATGAATATGTCCAAAAGCAATGACATTAACTTTGCCTTTATACTCATAGCGAGGTGTCTGTAGATGTAGAGGAAGCCCCATGTGAAACATCAAAGGAGTCATCCCCTGATGACCCCAGTGCTGCTCCAGAAGCAAGTAAGGAGCCAGAGGAACATCAAGAAGCAGAGCCCCCGATGGATGAGGAACAGGAACCAATGTAAGATGAAACAGCAAACGCTTACAACACTGGAAGAACATTCTGTTTTATGAAGTGGGTCTAAATCTGCAATTTCCTTTTCAGAGACCTGGAATTCAGCGGTATTTGCCAGAAAGACCTCCGCCGCTGTGCCCTACTAGGCAAAGGTGGATTCGGAAAGGTAATTTTCTCAGTTCATTAGAAGTATTGGTACATTTATTTTCTCATTTAGGCTAACTAAATGCTTTCTCTCATTCCAGGTTCTCCTTATTCAGCACAATACCACAAAGAAATATTGTGCTGTAAAAGCCATGGCCAAAGAGAAGATCTACACCTCTGATGACATTGATGGGTCAGTTCTCAGGGAATGATCATAATTCCAACAATTTTGCACCGTGTTCTACTGTAATTTGTTCTTTAATAAATGCTAATGCCACATTTCCATGATTTTCTTTTTCAGAATCTTGACAGAGAAACGCGTCATGCAAATCACCAAGGAGAGCCTTTATACTGTCAATTTATACGCCACTTTCCATACAAAGAATATGCTCTTCTTTGTAATGGAGTTTGCTGCCGGTGGCAGTGTAAGGACCCACTTGCAGAAGGCTAGAACTTTTGACATACCGAGGGCTAGGTAAGCAGGACTGTACTTTCAGTGGGGTTCACATGGGGGCATTTGACGTAAGACAATCATTTCACCAGAGCAGAACCATTAATATTGCCCAGAGTTGTCACAGAAGGAAGTACATGGCTATTCCCACTCAAAGCTTCATTTGTGGGCTGCTCAGGTGATAGGATTGGCAGAACAAACAAAGTTGTTGCTAAATCATACATTATCTCGTTATTTAGCCAACTGACTAAACTACTGGATAAACGTTTAATGACTTTGTATTTTGATTATTTTGTAGGTTCTATGCAGCCTGTATTACACTGGGTTTGGAGGAGTTACATGAAAAAGGCATTATACACAGGTAAGCAAAAAAAAGTGTTGGTTTCACAGCTTACGTCTTCAGCTGACTAGCAGGAAATACATTGTTCTGGCACATACAGAACAAGATATTACATAACATTCTTTTGTATTTATTACAGAGACATGAAGCCTGACAACCTCCTCGTAGACAGCCGAGGTTATGTCAAAATTGCAGATTTCGGCCTCAGCATAGATGGTAAGTTTACCTTATAATCCACAGTTTCTATACCATAAATGCACTTTAGAAATGTTCATTTCCAAATGAACTGATCTGACTGCGCTGGAACAGTAGTTCTGTTGTGCCCAGTTCTGTGGTCAGTATGTGTTACTATTTATAAATCAGCTGTGACGGCCTTCACTTTACTTACCTTTCCTCTCGTGTTTTAGGACTTGCACCCAACGGCAGCATCAGTGGCGCAGTAGGAAGCCCTGCCTATATGGCTCCAGAAGTTGTCAACGGAGAGCATTACACCAAGGCTGTGGACTGGTGGGCTTTAGGGGTGATCTTATACGAGATGCTCCTAGGGAAGGTAAGCAGAGAGCTCAATTAGTAGTTTGAATGAAAATGTAAAATACAGTAAAAATAAGATCTTTCTGGAAGTGCCAGAGACTCTCATCTTTCATTATTTTCTCTGCTTATAAAAGTAACAGCGACGCAGGGATCAAACACATTGCAAACTCAATGACACCAGTACTTTGCACATATGCATCACTTAACCACTACTGTATCCATTCTGCTATAAAAATGCTGATGTTCTGTCTTCTAGAGACCCTTCACTGGAAAAGACCAGGAATGTCTATTTGATTCAATTATGGAACAGGAACCAGTGTACCCACCAACCCTGCACACAGATGCAAGAAGCCTAATATCAGAGGTAAGTTGTCCCAGTAACATCAATAGATTCAGATCAGCTAATTGTGACTTATTATCCCATATAGGCAGAACACTCCTGTGTGGGTAACACCACTTTTCTCTTTTTAGCTCTTAGAAAAGAATGTAGAAGATCGGCTGGGCTCTGCTGTGGATGGGGCTTTTGATGTCGCGGCACATCCTTTCTTCAAAGTAAGTTTCAATTTATCATTACCAATATTTCGCCTTTCATTTGTCATTACAGTGACAAATATTCTAGGATCTATTGTGCTGTACGCACAGATAATAGCTGTATAGAAAGTTTGCGGCTACGGTCCCACCTTGTCTAGCAATGAAGAGTCATCTCCCCAGTTTCACATTAACATTAAGCAATATCATGCCTGGGATAATAATTCAACATTAAGTGCCTCTGAATTACATTTCTTATTGTCTACGTTGCAGGATTTCGACTGGAATGCTATGTTGGAGCAGAAAGCACAGCCCCCTTTTGTTCCACAACTAAAAGGTCCGGAGGACCTGAAATATTTTGATGAGAGATTTACAAAGCTGGCTCCCAATATAACTCCACCCAAAGGCATCTGCGCTGAAATGGCAGAAGAAATCTCAGACGCCTTCTATGACTTTGCTTATGCAGCATGTTAGCTGCAAATAGAAGATGGGAGTCCAAGAAGGAATAACAGACATCATCTTGCCAGGCTAATGATGTAAAAGAACAAGAATCCAACACAGCCTGGAACATGGAAGGCAGGATAAAGGGATCAAGTTAGTGGCTGCTCCACAAATTTACTGTTTCTCCTTTTCCAGGTCTATAGACATCAACCTACCAGCAACCGGGAACTGGACTTTTGGCAATGCCTCCTACAGAGTGGCACATTTTTGAGGCAGTAGGCTGCCATTATGTACATATTGTTAAATAAGAATATATCCCTCACCATTTATCACCCTTACCTACTCCTCTTCTATAATTTTTCTTGTAAATAGTTAAAAACGTTAAAACATGTTATATATACATGTTATATATATATATATATACATCTTTACATACACACGCACACACAAACATCTGAATCACAGCTGCCAGAAGGGGCAAGCAGTACATACTGGGGACAGGGATATGGTTGAATACACATAAGCACATTTATGCCGCTCAGTAGACCCTGCATTCCTTTTCATACCATCTCTCAGACTGTAGAAGCCGGGTTCTGCAGGATGCCTGGGGGGTCTAATAGAATGAAGAGGAATGCAGCATTCACCTAGCAGCTTAACGGTGCTCATGTATATGCTCCCATATTCCCCTTTGCTTCTTTTCCTTCTACCACAATTCCACCAGTGGTGCCTCCCCTTTTATTCAAAACATGGCTTTATATATATAGGTGCACCCTTAAGCCACTCTGTAGCCCTTGCATTCCCTTTCACTCCATCCGTCAGACTGCAGAAGCCGGGTCTGCAGACTGCCTCGGGTCTAGTAAAATGGAATGAAATGCAGTGTTCACCTAGTAGCTTAAAGGCGCTCATGTATATGCTGCCATACTCCTTTCTATGTCCCTCACCCTGTTTGCCTTGATTAAATGTGGCATTGATCCTGGGAGCAAATCCGATTGCCGATAAGGAGTCAGGAAGGAATTTTTCCCTCTAGTGAAGCATATTGGCCGAGCTTCCGAGGGTTTTTGCCTTCCTCAGGATCAAAAAGCCTAATTTATTCCATCAATAAAGCTGTGATTTACACAGATTAACCACAAAGCCTCTGTGTGTGTTTGTCTTTATTCTGGGTATTAAGGGGCTGGGTATAAAGGGTTGGTTGTTCCTTAAAAAAGCCAGGTTAATATGTACAGGGAAAGGCAAATGGAAGTGTGAAGCCAATAAACCCAATACCAATTGAGTTTAGAATCTGCCAATCTGTTTAGAAGCTGCTGTGTTGTTGCAACGGTCCCATTTGCCTTAGAAACCAGTCAGTGAAAGGTGATGAGATGAATGCAAACTATTTCTGATAAAAAGGGGTAGTTAGAATATAACATTTGGTGTCGTGTGGCATAAAGATAGCATGTAATCATAAGGAGAATACAGAAGAGAGAGTCTTTAGGGTCTGGTATTGTGAGAAGGGAAAGTTGTGCTCACCACTAATTTTTCAAAACATTAAGCAGGGCTACAATGAGGCTGTTACCATAAAATTCAAAGACAAATACAAAAGGTCCTCTGCACTCAACCCATGATCAATATATTATGGATATTGAAACATTTTGTCCGTAAGCTACTAAAATGCCTTACCCTTCAAACAAAACAGGGATTGTTTGTCCATATATTGCAATATATTTAAATATATTAAATATGAATGACAAATGGCAGACTTTCATGTGATGGGCCACACAAGGGGGGGGTGGCGGGGCGCATCTGGCCAGTTGGATAGCACTGCTAGAGACTGTAATACCCTCTTTCTACTAAGCAGCGCCAGGGCAGACAGACGCCCTAAGTAACCTGGCCGGTCTCAGCACCCAAAAGACGTGTGCGCATTCACAAAAAGGGAACAGGGCTAGGGGCAAAGAAGGTAAGTGCCTAACGTCCACCCAGCTTTGTGCCCTAGGCACATGCCTACTCTGCCTACCCTAGTTCCAGCCCTGCCAAGAAGTCATCCTACAAAGGCTAAAGAAAAAGAGCAGAGTGCAAAATAAATAAAGAAATACATTACCAGCGTTAAGAGTTATCTTTATCAAACAGACAGTTTATTACAAATGTTGCTTGAGAACCACACTACCATATGAAGCTATGCCCATAAATAATAAAATGAACAAGGCAGAATTATAGTCAAAATAATTTTGTATGCCTCCCTATAAAAAATATGATGGACCTACTGAACATCCAAGCTGGGTTTATACTAGCATAAAAATGACTGTTCATATTAATCGGCCTTTCAGTTTAAGAGATGCTTTAATGATCCCAAAACAGGTATAACTCCCTTCACCCCACACTCACCATGAAGATGTCATTTGTGTCAGGAACTTACCCACAGGTTCTGAAGAGCTCACACAGATTGTAAAACTAGACAGTTAGTTTAATCACTTTCATTAAGAGTATTTGTGCTATCCTTAAAAATGGATGTAGTTTACAAAATGGTTGTGACATACTGAATAGAAAAAAGGGTGAAGATTGCAAATTTGAACGTTTAAATACATATACAGGTATGGGACCTGTTATTCAGAATGCTTGGGACCTGGGGTTGTCCGGATAATGGATCTTTCCATAATTTGGATTTTCATACCTTAAGGGGCAGATTTATCAAGGGTCGAAGTGAATTCGAGGAAATTTTCGAAGTAAAAAAATTCGAAATGCAAAGTAATTATTTGGATACTTCGACCATCGAAATAGTATTTTTAACTTCAAAATTCGACCCTTGATAAATCTGCCCCTAAATCTACTAGAAAAATCATGTGAACATTAAATAAACCCAATTGGCTGGTTTTGTCTCCAACAAGGATTAATTATATGTTAGTTTGGATAAAGTACAAGGTACTGTTTTATTATTACAGAGAAAAAGAAAATCATTTTTGAAAATTTGGATTATTTGGATTAAATGTAGACTATGGGAGATGGCCTTTCCGTAACTCGGAGCTTTCTGCATAGCGGGTTTCCGGATCACAAATTCCATACCTGTACTGGGTTTCAAATTTGGAAAAAGAAAGCTAATTTTGGGTTTCAAATTTGGAAAAAGAATGCGCGTTAGTAATATTGATGGGTAAATCTGACCCATTTCGCTTTGCCAAAAATTTGCAAAGCGGCAAAAAATTGCAGAAATGCATTGAAGTCTATGGGCGACAATATTTATTTGACACACGGCAATATTTTTTCCCCCCATTGGAGTCTTTGGAAGTTATTTTCATGGCGAAACTTGCCAAAAAATTCCGCTCATCACTAATTGGTAATTTTTACTTGTACATTTTGTCACGGGCTGGATAATTTACTGATAACCACTAGCTAAGGACTAGCATTATTCTCTGGCACCAGACGCTGGGAATTAAGTGAAGCGTTGAACCTTATCTTTTTTAAGTAATTTCACTCTTTAATAACACTTTTTGTCTCTGAGAATTATTATTGTTCTACCTCTAACTCCAACTCAATAGTATGAATTGGATCTAGATTTATTCAGAAGAACCTGGCCAAATCCCAGTAAGATAGCTATGGCAAGTGCCCTCAATTGGGAATGACTTTAACAGGGGATTGGAAGTGTCAGGAGCAAAAGTCCCGTTTTGCTTTTCATATGCAATGTCGGTTTTACTTTCATGGCATATTTTATTTTTACCATAAAACTTTTGCTTTGCACCTGTAGGAGTCTTTTTTTTTTTTATTTGCAGGTAAACCTGGCGAGAAACTCCAGTCATCAATAGAAGCAAGCAGTTTTCCCTACAGTTAGGACCTACACTTACACTTCTGGAAGCTAGTCTCTCTCAATAAAAGCTAGCCTCACTGTTACAGGCTTAGCATTTTCTGCCATCCTAACAAACTTAAAAATAGTTTTTAGCACCTGGGATTTTATCTTTATATCTAACATATTCCTACATGCTCCTCCCCTCTATTCCCTTTCTGCTCTTTTTTTTCCATTTGCTTCTCTCACACCATTTCTCTCAGTACCAAAGTGTCTGCCCCACTTTCTGTTCTCCTCTCACAACTTTCTCTATATATCCCCTCTATGATGCTTTTCCCTTTTTTCCTCCAATATCTATTACCCCTCATTTTAACCTCCCCTTTCAGCGGCATACCTTGAAACCCCCCCCTTACAACAATTGTTTGGGTGGCCCCACGTGTACCCTTAGGCCACCTCCCACCCGCAGAAAACACACGGCAGCAAAGCATAGAGTGCAGAATCGGCTGGGGAGGAGGAACCATTCAGCAGACGCTGCAATCTGGGCTCTCTTGTCCACCAGGCCCCCACATGACCAAGGGATCTGCTGTACTATAGTTAAGCCCCTTCCCATTTTTAGCCCTTTTCTCTTCTGTTTTAACTGATCCCCATCCTCTTATTTTTTTCTCTTACTTTCCACTCTTTTCTCCCCTTTCATGTTATCTTATACTCTCCTGCTTTCTCCTCTTGCTCGTCTCTTGTCATTCTTACTTTTCATTCCCCTATAAACTTCACCCTCTATCAATTTGCTGTTTTTGCCATTTTCTCACTTTACCCGCTTTCTCTTCTTTTTTCACTTAATCCCTTTGCCTTATTCCACATCTGTTCCCATTTTTCCATCCCACTGGCTGTTACGAATGGTATCACTAACCCAGAACAAACCCCAAGGTCCCGGCCTCAGCTCACGCTTCTGCCTATAACAGCCGCCTTTCACTTTGGGAGGAGCCCTCCGCTACTCGGATGCTGCTAGGTCTTAAAGTGAGAGGACCAGGGAGAAAGTTCTGGGCAGAAAAGGGAACCAAACATTTACTGAAGGAATGGGAAACAAGGAGTGTGGTCAATGGAGGGGCTGAGTTGATACCAATCAGGCAGAGCAGTACAGATTCACAGGTCGGGTCAGAAGCACCAGTATCGCAGTACAGTAACAGGTTCCAAGAGAGTAGTCAGAGATCAGGCAAATGTCAGGACAGGCAGCAAACTAGACAAAGTCATATAGTAAATATTTGGATTTCACGTGAATGATGATGTCACGAGTGGCGTGCCAAAACCAAAAAGACATCAGAAAAAGAAGCAGCGCGTATTGGCACGCATGGAAGGAGAAGACTGCGGGTGTCCCTGCCTCACAGCTGCACCACCAGGTATTCTCACACTGGCTTTTTATTGGGCCACATGTTACACGTGCTTGATAAACAGGAATAGAATCTATTAAACAAAATACTGAGGACCTGGGGTTTTTAGGATAAGGGATATTTCCATTGTTTGGATCTCCATACCTTAAGTCTGCTAAAAACAAATAAACTTTAAAGAAAGCCAATAGAACTCTTTTGCCACCAATATGGATTCATGCAGCATAGTCCCCATCTAGTACAAGACACTATTGTATTATTATAGTATTATTATACAAAAAATGAAATAATTTTTAAAAATTAGAATTATCTGCTTAAAACATACTCTACAGGAGATGGACTTCAAGTAATTCGGTGCTACCATACATGAATGCCCAGTGTGTGACAACCAATAACAACAGAAAGGCAGCCAAACATTTAGGTATGTATATATGTACAGAGCCCCTCGTATGGTATTCCTTATCAGTCAGTAACTACTCAGGGTCTGCCCATGTATGGATTCCTTTTGACTGCAAAATACCAAAACCAGATTGTTGCTACAGGTTCCTATTCCAGAGTATATTTTATACCCATCTGCAAATTAAAGGGGAGTTGACTTTATTATTTTTGTTATGTTTGATGGGGGAATGTGGCCAGACATAGCATGTAGACAGAAGCTCCTCTGTAAAGCTCCCACAGATAAACTCTAATTCATTTCCCTGGGGTTGATGAGCACAGCAAGCAACAAAACACTGCACAGCTTGCTAAGAACCCCATGATCGTGGGCAATGGCAAAAAGCAAAATAAAACAGCACTTTGTACAACTCACCACATTCTATGGATCGCATTCCTGAAAGGGAACATCTGAAAAAATCCATGTTGCTCCAACAAGTCCTCTTCAGCAGCTTCATCCCCAGCACATTCCCAACCTAATAAAGAAAGCAGGACAGCCAAGTATAACAACAATAACGCCAATGCATATCACCTTAACAGAACCTGTTTTAGAAATTCTTTTGGTCCAACTTAGAACTGACATACTTTATGGCACCGAATAAGTGATCAAAGAGTTTGAAGCAGAAATAGAAGAACTGGGAGACCAGCCATTTGGAGAACAAAATGGTCGAACTAGTAACAACTTGGCAGATAAATCTAACACCAAAGTTGAACAAATAAAAATAGTACAAGAGAAATAATGAGGCTTGGAAAAATGCTATAGATGCAATAATGTCAAAATTAGAGGCAAATCACAGGAGGTTAAACCGGATCAGTTGAGGGGATTTATACAATCCTTTATATTATAGATCTTCCCTGAGACGCTCTCGAATCATTTGATAACTGCCTGTATCTCTCACAAATAGGGATTAAACGCTAAAAAAATCATTCATAAACACAGAACCACCACCATTATCAACAGCCTATAGCAACGTTACCCTCCAGCCACCTCCATGCAGCTCAGCATGTAAAAACAAAAACAAGTAGCAATGGAACTGTCACAACCAGCTGCAGCAATGACTGTACAAACTGTGCTACTACCCCTTAGACTGCAATTCAGTTTAAAGGAGAACTAACTGCCCCAATAAGAAAAACCCCACCCACTACCCTAGATAGTGCTCCCTCTCTGCTTTCTCCCCGCATAGTACATTATTCTAAAAAGGGTCCCTGAATATCATACTCATTATTTATGCAGAGTAGCACAGTGGAGCTCGTGGGCGATATCTTTCGCATCTTCTATTGGTCCAAGATTCTAAGGGCCCATAATTCTACAAAACAAATCTTACACTACATAAGTAACCACCCCAGCTAAATCAAAATTAGAGTGACTGGTGAACCCAATGGGTGATATTTAATATTAATTTGTGCTATTTATCAAAAAGGGGCTAAAGTTTTTGTCATGTAGTGCCCTTGAGACAAAACACTCAAAAACACCTTTTTATTAAAAAGAGTGAAATTGTATTATTGCCTGGAAATACTCATATCTGCATTCTCCTATGGTAATGTGATTCTACTGGTAAGGACACATCAATTCAAATTCTATGCTATATAGATGGGTATTTCCATGCTTTTTGTTGCCAGTGTGATATCCCCTTTCCCAGTGTGCCATTACTATAATTAAACAGTATATATATATCTTCATGGCAAACACTGATACCTTTATTACTGCTTGCAGTTGTTTAAACCTGGCTTAGTAATGATAACTCCTATTGATAAAACTAAAATGTGGCATTTTTTTATATCAGGGGCTTAACAATATTATCCGGGAATATTAATATTTTTGTACAGGGGAACTTGTTTTTTGCCCCTGGCATGCAGAGTTACCAAATGCTTTTGGTTGAGCATGCACCTAATGATGTCCATGCACCTCTAAGCCATGACTTTACTGGATTACAGAGCGGGAACTAAATGATATAACATTGGTCTGCCAGCTGTTTGACTAACGCAAGATTAAAACTGTAAGGCAAGTTATAAGGGATCATATACTTAGTAAACATATGTAGCAATTGAGAAACCATGGGGTGGAATACAATGTAACTATTGCATCCGCTCTGTGGTTGACAAGTTAACCAGATCAGGTGCTGCAGTTAATTGGCTACTTAATACTTAGCTTTTATTATTGTTACATTACAAAAACCACACTGCTATACAGACAAAACTCATCACTGAGACAAAAAAGATTTCAGTGATGCTCGGCTGTGCCCATAAAATACATATAAATTATTTAAAAACACATAGATTGGAACGGTGAGAAAAGAGCAAGATGAACTGCAGACACTGCAGCCACCGTTCAAAAAGGAGATTGATATCGGGGTGTATCTGAGTTGCTCCCCTCAGTTATTAGTCAAGTGTTGTTGCGCCCAATTAAGATATAGTCAATTATTTTCAATGGATTAATTAACACAAGGCGTCATAATATATGAAACCCCTTAATAGTATGCCAAAAGATTCCAGCCACCCTCGCCTCCCTTATGCTTATTTTTACCCCAGTCATCTCGTTTAGCCTATAATTAAGGGGTGTTCCGGAAAAGCATTAAGTGTCCATTACACACCAGCGACCTGTATTTAAATGTTACAATAAACAGTGTTTTTTTACTTTATGAGGTGGCGTGAACTAAATTTCTTCTTTTTTGGCTTTTGATATTGCTATACCCACATCTATATGGAACCCCTCTCCTCTCACCTTCTAATGTATACCCTACTATCCTTTCATGTCTCCCACTGCCTTCTCAACTTCCCAGTGCACCTTTGCTTTTGCTTTTTCATACACCCTTTCCTTCTCAGCATATTTTGTCTTAACTTCAGTTTTACTTTGCTCATCTCTTTCCACATTTTCTGTCCCCTTATCTCCCTGGACTTTCCTTTATGTTCTTCCCCTTCCTCTCACAGCCTTTTCCCGTTCTCTCAACATCCCTGTTTTATCGCATGTTCTCGTCTCAGCTTCACCAGTATCGCCTGTTCTCTTCTCAGCTTTGCCGTTTTATTGCCTCTTCCCTAAGAGACAAATTGGCACAATGTTTACCACACAAACAAGATTTTTCCCCAGAGTCCCATATTAAATAAAGTTTGGAATATGTACAACCAATGTTGATATTAAAATAAATGGGTGGCAGAGCCAGAAGGGATGAGACGTGTGGGCTGTAACATGTAGCTGTGCCAAGGTGAGCAGTGTAGTCTTCTAACTGTTACTGACCTACAAATCCCAGAAACCCTTGTCAGACCAGCAGCATCTGGTTTTCTAACTGTTACTGAACTACAAATCCCAGCATCCCTTCTCAGACCTGTAGCCTGTAGTACAAATCCCAGCATACCTTGTCAGACCTGCAGCCTGTAGTCTTCTAACTGTTACTGAACTACACTTCCCAGCATCCCTTGTCAGACCAGCAGCTTATAGTCTTCTAACTGTTACTGACGTAAAAATCCCAGAAACCAATGTCAGACCAGCAGCATCTGGTTTTCTAACTGTTACTGAACTACAATTCCCAGCATCCCTTGTCAGACCTGTAGCCTATAGTACAAATCCCAGAATCCCTTGTCAGACCTGCAGCCTGTAGTCTTCTAACTGTTACTGAACTACAAATCCCAGCATCCCCTGTCAGACCTGCAGACTTCTAGCTCTTAATGAATTACAATTCCCAGCATCCCTTCTCAGATCTGCAGCCTTCTAACTGTTACTGAACTACAATTCCCAGCATCCCTTGTCAGACCTGCAGCCTGTAGTCTTCTAGCACTTAATGGACTACAAATCCCAGCATCTCTTGTCAGACCAGCAGCTTCTGGTCTTCTAACTGTTACTGACTTACAAATCCCAGCATACCTTGTCAGACCTGCAGCCCGTGGTCTTTTAGCTGTTACTAAACTACAATTCCCAGCATCCCTTGTCAGAACTGCAGCCTGTAGTCTTCTAGCTCTAAATGAACTACAATTCCCAGCATCCCTTGTCAGACCAGCAGCTTATGGTCTTCTAACTGTTACTGACCTACAAATCCCAGCATCCCTTGTCAGACCTGCAACCTTTAGTCGCCTGTTATTGACCTACAAATCCCAGCATCCCTTGTCAGAACTGTAGCCTATAGTACAAATCCCAGCATCCCTTGTCAGACTTGCAGCCTGTAGTCTTCTAACTGTTACTGAACTACAATTCCCAGCATCCCTTGTCAGACCAGCAGCTTATGGTCTTCTAACTGTTACTGAACTACAAATCCCAGCATCCCTTGCCCTTGTCAGACCTGCAGCCTGTAGTACAAATCCCAGTATCCCTTGTCAGACCTGTCCCAGCATCCCTTGTCAGACCTGTCCCAGCATCCCTTGTCAGACCTGCAGCCTGTAGTCTTCTAACTTTACTGACCTACAAATCTTAGCATCCCTTGTCAGATCTGCAGCCTGTAGTCTTCTAACTGTTACTGACCTACAATTCCCAGCATCCCTTGTCAGACCAGCAGCATCTGGTCTTCTAACTGTTACTGAACTACAAATCCCAGCATCTTTTGTCAGACCTGCAGCATGTAGTACAAATCCCAGCATCCCTTGTCAGACCTGTAGCCTATAGAACAAATCCCAGCATCCCCTGTCAGACCTGCAGCCTATAGTACAAATCCCAGCATCCCTTGTCAGACCTGCAGCCTTTAGTTTTGTAGCTCTTAATGAACTACAATTCCCAGCACCCCTTGTCAGACCAGCAGCTTATGGTCTTCTAACTAGAAGAAAAGAACTTTCATTTGAAGCAACGTAGAGGGTTCTTCACAGTCAGGACAAGTGAGGTTGTGGAATGCACTGCCGGGTGATGTTGTGATGGCTGATTCAGTTAATGCCTTTAAGAATGGCTTGGATGATTTTTTGGACAGACATAATATCAAAGGCTATTGTGATACTAAACTCTATAGCTAGTATAGGTATGGGTATATAGAATTTTAATTAAAAAGTAGGGAGGGGTGTGTGTATGGATGCTGGGTTTTCATTTGGAGGGGTTGAACTTGATGGACTTTGTCTTTTTTCAACCCAATTTAACTATGTAACTATGTAACTGTTACTGACCTACGAATCCCAGCATCCCTTGTCAGACCAGCAGCATCTGGTCTTCTAACTGTTATTGAACTACAAATCCCAGCATCCCTTGTCAGACTTGCAGTACAAATCCCACACAAGAATGAAGCGCTCACCTCCGTTTCTTTTCCCTTTGGGACCATGTGCTTAGCAGTCAATTTCCCACTCTGCCATGGGTATCAAATCATATGCACTATCCAACAGACCGCAGCACACTGTAAAGTTTTTGTGATTTATTGGCTCATTATCTAACTGTTACTGAACTACAAATCCCAGCATCCCTTGTCAGACCTGCAGCCTGTAGTCTTCTAACTGTTACTGACCTACAAATCCCAGAAACCCTTGTCAGACCAGCAGCATCTGGTCTTCTAACTGTTACTGAACTTCAAATCCCAGCATCCCTTGTCAGACCTGTAGCCTATAGTACAAATCTCAGCATACCTTGTCAGACCTGCAGCCTGTAGTCTTCTAACTGTTACTGAACTACAAATTCCAGAAACCCTTGTCAGACCAGCAGCATTTGGTCTTCTAACTGTTACTGAACTACAATTCCCAGCATCCCTTGTCAGACCTGCAGCCTGTAGTCTTCTAGCTCTTAATGAACTACAATTCCCAGCATCCCTTGTCAGACCAGCAGCTTATGGTCTTCTAACTGTTACTGACCTACAAATCCCAGAAACCCTTGTCAGACCGGCAGCATCTGGTTTTCTAACTGTTACTGAACTACAAATCCCGGCATCCCTTGTCAGACCTGTCCCAGCACCCCTTGTCAGACCTGCAGCCTACAGTACAAATCCCAGCATCCCTTGTCAGACCTGCAACCTGTAGTCTTCTAACTGTTACTGAACTACAATTCCCAGCATCCCTTGTCAGACCTGCAGCCTGTAGTCTTGTAGCTCTTAATGAACTACAATTCCCAGCATCCCTTGTCAGACCAGCAGCTTATGGTCTTCTAACTGTTACTGACCTACAAATCCCAGAAACCAATGTCAGACCAGCAGCATCTGGTTTTCTA
Organism: Xenopus laevis; assembly: GCF_017654675.1. Classification (NCBI taxonomy): domain Eukaryota; kingdom Metazoa; phylum Chordata; class Amphibia; order Anura; family Pipidae; genus Xenopus; species Xenopus laevis. Next base: position 53,413,421 of record NC_054377.1, on the reverse strand, counting down.
ACTGTTACTGAACTACAAATCCCAGCATCTCGTGTCAGACCTGTAGCCTATAGTACAAATCCCAGCATACCTTTTCAGACCTGCAGCCTGTAGTCTTCTGTTACTGAACTACAAATCCCAGAAACCCTTGTCAGACCAGCTTCTGATCTTCTAACTGTTACTGAACTACAAATCCCAGCATCCCTTGTCAGACCAGTAGCCTATAGTACAAATCCCAGCATCCCTTGTCAGACCTGCAGCTTGTAGTCTTCTAACTGTTACTGAACTACAATTCCCAGCATCCCTTGTCAGACCTGCAGCCTTCTAGCTCTTAATGAACTACAATTCCCAGCATCCCTTGTCAGACCAGCAGCTTATGGTCTTCTAACTGTTACTGACCTACAAATCCTAGCATCCCTTGTCAGACCAATTCTGAAGGAGGCTTGTGTCTGCTATAGAGAAAACATTATAAACATGACAAATAAAACAGTCACTAAATATAACTCGAATGATGAGCCGGAGGTAATTACGTACACAATCGACCCTTTTGAGTACACCACCTTAGCCTCTGTGTGTATGGCAATGTACAGCTTAAAGTTTTTACCCAAAAACTGTATTGCAGTCTTACTCCCTGACAATTACAATAAGAAACATAAACGTTTCTCAACACCGGCAATACAGTGGTCGATGTACATTGCGTACAAAGAGGGGATCTCTATACAACATGCCTGGCTGGTTATGCTTTTGTTAATGGCAAACATATAGCCTTTGAATTTCAAGGTTGCTTTTACCATGGATGCCGTGTTTGTTATTGTGAAGATGACTTTAATCGGGTAACTGGCACTTATTTCAGTCAACTGAACCACAAAACACAACATCAAGATGAATTTTTATAAAAACAAGGGGCTTTGAGGTCCGTGAACTCTGGAACACGAATGGCATGCTATGTTGGAATCTGACAAAGACCTACAGGCATTCATTCAAGAAAAAAAGTTTCCCCAACCTTTGTCACCCTGTGATGCCCTCTATGGTGGCCGCACAAATGCTATAAAGCTCTACCATAAAGTGGCCCCGGTGAACACATTCACTATTACGATTTTACCAGTCTGTATCCCTATGTGAATAAAACAAAAATATAGCCAATTATATTGGAAAATTTTGAGTCTTTTGATTCTTACTTCGGCATCGCTAAAGTAAAAATATATCCCCTAAAGACTTGTTTATTCCTGTCCTGCCTGTAAAGATGAACGGAAAACTAATGTTTCCATTGTGCCATACTTGTGCCTCTACGCATCAAGATATGGACTGCTGTCACACGGATGCCGAACGTGTATTTTTATAGCAAGAATGGTGACTTCAGGGATCCTCCAAGGAATCCTACATATGTGGGGCACCCGTCAGTTTTATGACCTAAGTAGGTACATACTATTCCCCTTTAATAAATCTGCCCCATACTGTCTGGTTCCTGGGAGGTGGCAAAGTGCCAGTTGAATTTCTGCACTGGCTCCAGAAAATGCTTCCTACGTTCTCATTTTAATTTGACTATTTAACTGTATACAAATTGTCACCCCCCCCATGCCTTTCTTTTATTGGACGAGGCTCATGGAAATCAGTATGGCAGTGCTTTTAAACTGCTAATGTAAGGAGTGTATGTCTCCCTCCGTTACAAATCTTTCTTTTACAGAGAATCAAAATTCACAGGTTTTTAATGTATACATGTTTATTTCTGGAACATTAAAGTGAATTTGTCTCCTTCCATGTGAAATGTATTTGTGCCATGATAATCATAACTGCTGCCAATGGTAGAAATCCAAAGGGTAACTGAGAAGTAACGCCAAAACGCAGACTAGCTGCAAATGTGTTTTATTCACGACATGTTTCGGGCAGCACTGCGAATGCGAATATTAAAAGTAGAATCAAGTAAAGAATTCTGGTAAGATGAAGAGTAATTACTCTCTTTCTATATTTTTATATCAAGTTACTTGTGGTAGGCCTTGGTTTATGGCAGTTCCAGATGTTTTTATAGCTTTAAGTTTTTCTGTTTTTTTGCTTTTTTGTTCTGCCGTTTAGGCTCCTTTCACTTGTTCCAAAGAAAGTTTAATAACAATTGGACCTTTGACTGAGATTGACAAGTCGTTTATACTACACTGGAACCTTACTAAATGGGCGGACTAAACTTTCAATTGCCTACACTTGAATTGAATTATCACTTATGTTAATTACACCTGTTTAGGTGATGACATCATATCCTGGTTACACTATAAATGTTTGCACTATGTATGTATGTATATAACACTTGATAAAGGGCAGTGCTGCCCGAAACATGTCGTGAATAAAACACATTTGCAGCTAGTCTGCGTTTTGGCGTTACTTCTCAGTTACCCTTTGGATTTCTGCATTTGCTACACCCGAGGCGGAGGTGTTTTACTGGGAAGAAGAAGCCTTGAATTTATCGCCCTGGGCCATCTTACAGATTTGCTGCCAATGGTATGTCTGTACCTCAGCAAACAAGAAATGCAATTGGCCCTTAGCTGCCACATTCCTAAGAATTTGTTGTGACAATATACTGGTTACTTTCTCACTGATCATATTTAACCCTTTCCCTGCCAGCCGTTTTGTCCTAGATGCGAACATCTACTGCCAAGCAGTTTTTAGATATTTTGCACTCTTTCACTTTAAGGGCCTTTCCTGGGGTGGTCTTTTAGTTTACCCAGGAAAACAATATATTGTTTTTTTCAGGACAACCTGAACTTTCAAAATATGCAAGAATTTTGGTGTAATTCTACTTCTGTAAAAAAAAAAAAATAGGCTTTTAAGTGTCTAATAAAATGAAAAAAATCATGTTTCACAAAGAACAATCACATATATCAGAAATATCATTTATTTTATGTACGAGAACACAGCCGATTTGGAAAGGTCTATGTCTCCTGAACACGGCAATATCAAATATATATAGTTTTATGGAGATTTCTCACTTGTATAGCTCAAAATCTACAAGCAGTACACTACCAAATTTCCAAAGCACCGCTCCCCAAACGGCATACTTCTGATATCAAGGCCAAACATTCCACTAACAGTAGGTTTACCCTAGAAAACTACCCATTATTAGAAAGAACAGATTCTGGTGAATCAAAAATGGGTAAATATATGTTTGCACTCCAAACTACCAAGTTTGCAATTGTTTCCTAAAGTTATAATGTTTTATAGAAATTGGTGAATTTTTTGAAAAATGACCTCAAAGCTTCCACTCTACAGAATCATATCTCCCACACATCATTAGGTATCAATGTAAAACACCCCGAATATGAAAGCCTGGGGTCCACTGAACAGTTTGATGCCCAATATGAATAGGTTTACCTAAGCATGTGGCATATAGGGGCACCAAAAGGAAGACGCCTCATTTGCGCTATCAGTTCTGTAATTCCAGATACTGCAAAATCAACACATTTAGTTTGGGGGGGGGGGGCAAAGTTCGAAAAAAAGTACGTTCACCCCAGAAAACCATACATTTTCGGAAAGTACCCATTCCCCCGAATCCAAATTGGGTATGCATGTCTTTGTACTCCAAAGCACTAAGCTGCAAACCCTTCCTAAATTTGGCAATTTTGGTGCCATTTTCTAAAATCACCTCAAACTTCCAACCTGCAACATCGTATTTCCAACATACCATTGTGTATCAATATATATCACCCAAAATATGAAAGCCTAGGGTCCTCTGAACAGTTTGATGCCCAATATGTATAGGTGTACACAAGCACGTGGCATATAGGGGTCCCAAAATGAAGACACCCCATATGGTCTGTCATTTCAGATACTGCAAAATCAACACATTTACATCGTTTTGAGGGGGGCACGTGTAGAAAAAAGTAGGTTCACCCCAGAAAACCATATATTTTCAGAAAGTACACATTCCCATGAATCTAAATTGGGTATGCATGTCTTTGTGCTACTAAGTACCAAGCCGCAAACCATTCCTAAATTTGGTGATTTTGGGGACATCTCCAAAAATCACTTCAAAATTTCTACCCTGCAGCATCGTATTACCCACATACTTTTAGGTATCAAGAGAAATCACCCCAAATATGAATGCCTAGGGTCCTATGAACAGTTTGATGTCCAATATGTATACACATTTTTCGCAAATCCAAATTGGGTATGCATGTCTTTCTACTCCAAAGCACCAAGTCGCAAGCCTTTCCAAAATTTGGCGATAGAAGCAACAGTTTTTACACTTCTAAAAATTGCAATTGGCCGCATTTATCTCACCTAATTTCTTACATACAAATGTAAAACACCATAAATACTGATGCCAAGGGTCTACTGAACAGTAACCAGACTTGCATATGGGCAATGTGGAAGCTAATGGTAAAACCATTCTTAGGCTATAGTGTAGCTACTGTAAATATGAATACAATCCATTTGACACTTCTTATTAGTGTCACCTTCAGTCCAGCTCTTGCTCTGAACCTTTAGTACATAACTCATGGATTTTGTCTGCATTTGACTGCAGTCAAAGTCAGTTGTGGATAATATGTTGACTTCAGTAATGTGTCACATAAAGATACCCATACCTCCCAACATTTTGGAAATCAAAAGAGGGACAAAAAGTTGTGCCGCGCGTAGCGTGTCAAAATTTTTGTGACCATGCCGATTTTTGTGGCCACACCCCTAATTACCATGTTCATTTTACAATTGTAAATAAGCCGTATCACTTTAAATGGGCAGGGAGATCTCTATGGCAGTCCCTACTAAGGTGATGTATAAAGTTGTAGTG
>NC_054377.1:53401168-53406168 GCF_017654675.1 Xenopus laevis | reverse complement strand
CACAAGGTATTCTGCACAAAAAAGATATTCCTCAGTTTCCAATAAAGTTTGGAGTATTACAGCCAATATTAATATTACAATAAATAGGCACACAAACCTATTTCCCACCTTACTGTTATATGGTGCTTACCGGGTTGATGGTGGCGCTGATACTGTAGCTCTGGGGCTGAAGACCAGGGATGAAGCGAGACGCAAGGGACGTGCGGCTTCGGAGCAGAAGAGAAGTGTTCCTAGGTTGGTGGGTCCCAGAAGAAATCAGACCTGTGGGCTGTAACGTGCAGCTGAGCCAAGATGAGTGGATCCAGGGAAAGAGTGTAGAATCTCCGGAGGGATAGAGATGGAGAGCCTGCCCTTTACGTCCGACAGCTGTGTCTCGGTTGACAGTAGGCACCGAAGCTTGTTCTTGTATAGACTGGAAACCATAGAGTGGCAACATTACTGAGAGTGGGACAATTCACCCTTATAAAGTAGAGAATAAAATATTTGCTTAAATTATTCCTGCTGATCAGAGAACATGTTTCTGATTGGGGGTATGTTTGTAATGAGCCCAAGTAATCTAAACTAGAAAAAGTAAATATAGAGCATTTAGTGGGTTTCAGTGTTTGGGCTACTGTGTATGATTATGAATAAACTTAGAAGTCTTTCCTTATTTGTCTGTAGTTAGGATTGTAATTAAGGAAACACTTTATTACACACAGACCATGATTGTGCTGCATGGGCCCTTTATCTAGTGTGTTACAAGCAAATGTATAAAGCCACAAATATGTTGTAATAAAGTCCCAATTGCAGTTTATTTCGCTGCACCCAAAGTCTCGTGCTACTGTGAGGTTTTATCACCTGGGCACCTTATTTGTGGCTTCTTTAGCTTTTGGTATTAAAGCATCAGTTTTGCCACCAGCAAGTTTGTACAAATTCTTATTTGTGTTCTTTCCCTCTATAAATATTCCCTTTCTTTGACTCCTATTGGCATTCAGATATTTGGCAAGACTTTGAGCACTGGCTTCTAACATCTCTGTCAATGCAAGATCAGAGATAGTGCTGACTTCAATTCATTATTATTATGTACAAGGTCACTATGTGCATGGGTTATTCTTCCAGCTAAGCCTCAATTATTCAGTTAGTTAATATGGGGAGAACCATAACAGCAGCTGAGCAAAGTGTCTGTGTTGAGCTGATTTGCAGTATGACCTGATGTTGGCATGGGGCAAAAACATTCTGATCATCCTGATTCGGTTAATACATTGGTGGCGAAATTGGCCAAAAATTCACCAAATGAGCAGTTCTTGCCACGCATGCTTACCTTATGTCCACTCTGTTTTTTTTTCCCCTTAGGTGTGACATTAGGCAACTACATATCAATTATGGCTTTAACTGTATGCGGGGTATCTCTACTTACCAGGGCCATTTTGAGCTTTTCTCGGGCGCTGGGACTATGATCCAACACAGATTGGTTCATGCTTCAGTCATTTTAAGACAGAAGGTAATAACCATCAATGTATTATTTATTCAGCAAACACTGGCCAGTTCTAATTATTCATTCTCTGTCTTAAAGTTGTCTTGGCGGTTGCTAATTTAAGTTTATGTAATTGCAGACATGGAAATTCAGGGGTAAAATCAACTGTTTTTCTACCACAAATCTATCTTAGGCTGCTTTCATAAAAGACCATCCTATGTAAGGACTACATGTGTTTTTGTGATCTATGTGGGTAAAATATTGTTAAGTAACATTGAGGTAAAGGTAACGTGTAGTAAACAGCTATGTGTGATCTCTTGCAACTGTTAACTTTTCTTTTTTTGTTGTCCTTAACAACAGAATTGCATCAGTTCTACCACCAGTCCCTTACAGTTAAAAACAATTACATGTTCTCTTCACATAAAATGCAGAACTGTAAAGCAAAAACTGAAAATGCCAAAATGACTCTTTAAGCTGAATCTGAGTTTATGTAGAATTACTAGTTTTCTTTTCATTGAGTACCTGGATTAGGTTTAGTTCCTGTGTGTTTTCTCTAAGTTTAGTGGGTAGGATTGGCTTACATGCTGTAAAGGTTTTGCACCAGAGGTTGTCCACCTGGTGCACAGAGAGGTGCTTCTTTGCTTGAAAAGACTTGTCTACCAACTGGTCACAAATGTGGTTTTCTTCTCCTCTGTAAATAAAAGTGAATGTATTCTTCATGTCCAACATTGCTGTGCAGCACTGGAGGAATCAATTGGTATCCTGGCCTTTTGGATTTCACCAGAGGACACTTTTTCTGCTTACCTGTGTGAATTGAGCTTGGACTGCCTCTGTAGTACTGGTCTATCATAAATACTTTGTTTGCAGCCAGGGTGTGGGACATGCGTCGCTCCCGCACCTCCTCATGATGTTCCTTAATGTGTTTCTGTGGGGTAGAATTGGGGGAATTAAAACAATGAGTTTTGTAATTTCATTTCATTTTGGTGCTTAAAGCTGGGAGGGTATTTGAAGGAAAAGTTTCTGTTTGTTCAGAATGAAATTTGGTTTTCATTTGCAAAGTACATTTATGACACACAAGGCTAACAGACGTAACATTTTCCATTGGTAGTGACAAAATTGGTTTCCCCCTTTTAACCTTCATACGTAAACCTTCTGTATACAGCTGTGCAGCTTTTGGTAAAAGGACCACTTGATAGGCAGTTCCTCCCTGCAATTGGATGAAAGAAAAAACCTTTGTTAACATATCAAGCACAAAATATTCAGTTGGTCCCTTGCCTGGAGTAGAGAATCCAAAGACAGTTCCAGATTTATCAAACAGAAGCTATACAGCCCTTTTTCACTCTTTCCACTCTTAATTTTCTTTCACACTAGCTAACAAAAAGCGTATATAGTCTTTTATATCAATAAAATACCTCCCCAGACTCACACAATTTTCTCTCTCTCAGGTTTGATAATAAAAGTAATTTCTAGCGATGCATTTGATTTTCATATGTTCATTAAAGTTGATGGTTGGCAAAAAATGGTCAGATACAGAGCTATTTTATTTTGTCTGGTATGGAGGCTTTATGCAGGTATTTCATACCAGAAAAAAATGAAAACTAATGCCTCTTTATTTACATGAATTACGACAGAAACACAGCAAGTGGAAACCAACTTAAAATTACCTCTTGCTTCTATGCATGCTCAAAGGAGTCCTTTTTCTGAAGGGGGGGGGGGAAGGCTGCTGTCTGGTTTCTTCATTCTGTCCTGGCTCTGAAATCTCTGTATGAAGAAAGCAACACTTTGGCAAACTCCTCAGCGGAAAAAAGCTCTGCCCTTACTATGATTCCACATGCAGCCTTCAGTGAGTCGCTTGACTGTCATGGTTGTATCTGACAAGAACAGTCAGACGGTGGGGCATGCCCTACCCGTCTGAGAAGGTCACTCCACTCTTTTTTTAAAAAAGACGGTCATTGAAGGGCAATAGTAGCAGTTTCCTTCCCAGTGCTTTCATTCTGAAAGACCTCTTCACCCTTCTTCAGCTATAGGTGGGAAGGAAGCCAGCCTCCTCCATTTCTGTGGGTCCCAACTCACCAGGACTAGTAGACAATTCCAAGAGGTCGAGGGTGATTAAAATCTTGGAGCAAGGCAAAAGTAATCACAACTCTGGGTGTAATTTGGTGGTTAAAAAAATCTTAGGGTGGGGGTGGGGTGGTGGAAGCACTCTTAGCGCTAATACCACAATATATTTTATAGTATAATGGTGCTACTTACAATGCACTTCCCTGGCCCCTGTCTTGTAATTTGTGGTAAATGTGCTACGCTAGCTCTGCGGTTTAACTTAGTTTGTGACAATAAAAAGCCCGTAGACAGGACTGGTTGCTCTTTTTTTTTAAAATTTGATAAGAGCACAAAATGACCAAAAGTCAAACCAAGAGTAATCCATATGCGAGTTTTAATTTTGGCACGGATAAACCCAGTTTTATAAAGGATAAGAACGCACTTCACAAATTTAACAGGCCACAAAATTACAATGATGGACTGTTTGCAAGGGATTCTTACCCACCCATACATAGAGGAAGTGCGGAATCCCACGCTCAGCCAATTAACTTCTTGGTAGATGAATGCATCAATCCTCTTTAAGTAGATGGTACCAAACATCCAAAACTATTAGACTTTCCAATTGGGAAAGAGGAAGAGCACTCGAACGCAGATTAACTGCTTGTGATAAAATTTTTATAAGCTGCTGTACACGACATGTTTCGGCCTGTAATTGCCCTTTCTAAGTGTAACAAACACAGAATCACAGTGAACATTTTTAAACACACCATTTACACCCCTTCATTCCCGATCATTCCAATCAAGAGTAACCCCATTTACATAAAAATTTCAGGCAAGAATCACCACTTGACCAATACAATGAGCCAATGTTATTATTGCCATTTCCTATACAATATGTTGCAATTGCATGGCAAGGTTTCCCAATTTTTAAACTTTCTAAGTATTAATTTGATAATAAAATATAAAATGCAAATAAAAGTCTCACTTAAAGATAATCATATTCACCAACTTTTCTGCTTGGTTGTGAGCCCTTTTAAGGCACTTGCTCTGCCAGTTTCAGCCATCTTTTGGGGAATCTAAAACTCAGTAGGCCACTGCCAGCTTCAGATAAAAAAAAATCATGTTTTATGCAGTTTCAACAGATTTTATTCAGGCTTATCTATCCCTAAATGATCACATTTATGGGTAGTCCACATGGCAGTTCCTACGATGTACATATTATACATTCCTCTTGCAGCTACATTGTCTTCGACGTCATACTAAATGTTCATTTTAAACAACCCCTTAAAGAACACATGGGGACTTATTGCAGGAGTATGTGCCAATATATTGAATGCCTACACTACACTAGGAGATCATTTATGTTTAGATTACCCTCTCGTGATTCAGTAAGTTCAGTGAAGTGAATTATGATCAGATCAGTGGCGGTAACTAGACCACTAAGCGGCCCTGGTATAATAAATTTACAACTGGGCCCCCCTCTAAGCGCTTGATCACCTCGACCTTA
>NC_054377.1:53214169-53400168 GCF_017654675.1 Xenopus laevis | reverse complement strand
TGCGTTAAAACACATTTACCACACACACCTACACAGTTAACACAGGCTCTTAGTTATCCCTTGGACCTGGCTGCATGGCAATCCCCCGCCTCCATAAATACTCCCCCCTCCCAGCAGGAAGCACCTACAATGGACTTGTTCTGCCCAATTGGTAGGCATAAAAATACTTAGGACCCTTGGAGTACAAAGACTAAAAAGAACAATTTTAACTTGACCCTATTTGCATTAAATTTAAAAAACTTTTTTGGTCAAATTGGAAACGAAAGTACTGTGGCAACAAGAACATTACATTATCACACACAATCCTATACACCACACACATCAATTAGTATATATACTATTATATATATATAATATATATATAGTATACTATATATATATATATTATATATAAATTATATATATATATACACACACACACACACATTATATATACACACACACACATCATATATACACACACAACACGATCATATATACACACACACACACATATCATATACACAACACACACATTATTAATTATATAGTAACATATTATCACACACACACAACACACCACACACAATCATTACATTACACACACACACATCATATATATACACACACCACAACACACACCAATATATATATATATATAAATTAACTATATATTATATATGATATATATATAAATATATACTAATATATTATACTATATAATTAATATATATACACACACACACACACGCCACATATTATCACATATAGTTATACACACACACAACACACATCATAATATACACACACACACATCATACCAACACACACACATCATATATACACAAACATCATATATATACACACACACACACACACACACACTCATAACACTACATCACACAACACACATCATATTATACACACACACACAACAAAACATTACAATACCAGTGGCTTCATGTTGGACACTTAAATCCAGATGTGAGAATCGAGCTGATTTGGGCTGCAGGATATGTGTCAGTAGTCAGAAGCAGCAGTGCATAATACAGACCAATACAAAAAGCTCTTCTGTTGCTGCACGACTGGGCGCTATGCTGTGTATGGAGTGATAATTAGAGTAATTACCAAGATTAGGGACGAGGTACTAGATGTTTGTTGCAACCAAACTAAACTTGCACGTGCGAACTTTAACTTCCAGCATCGTTCTAACAACCACAACCTGACCACACGTTGCTGAAAGCAGCCACAGGAGAGCCGCAAGCACTGCACTACAAAAAACGCACCCAAGCAACACAAACAGGGATTACCCTGCAGCCCTCTCACTTGAGCCAAGCCAGGAAACCCCCAGGGATCGCACATCCACAATACGAGGTCACACCGCAGCCCTTCTTCCACTCTCCGTCCACCCCATTTAAACAGCAAGGCCACGACCACTCTTCCAACATGTCAGCTGCTATTCAGCCTCCCAAAGCCGGGGGTAGCCGGTGCGCCAGGTCTCTGTGAGGGACGTGATACTGACACACGAACCAGCAGGATTTCTCTCACACTTCTATCTGGTTACAAATATCTTTATAATTACTGTGGATTAGAGGGTGATGTTTGAAATCCTCCGCAGGCCTCCGAAGCAGGAAGAGCGAGAGAGACACGGATGCGGAGCGGGTCATTTGAGTTCACTATCCGGGACAGCTGGACAGACAGCGAAAAATGGGACTGTCCCGCGGAAAACGGGACGGTTGGGGGTATGAGATACTAGGGGTATACAAAGAAAGAGTATTGCACCCAAATCTAGGAAAGAGATGCATACACCTATACTACTGATGCTGGATAGGCAACCTGGTGAAACCATTTAAGATTAAGGAAGACCGGGCTTCAGACAAACATTTTGCTTTAAACAGAGTAGCTCTGAATGCTCGAGGGTAACCATAGTTTTCGGCAAAAGTGAAGTTTCCTGCATGGCCTCCAGATCTTTACTGGTAATAGAGATGGGCACTGTACGAGCTGCAGCAGTTTAGGTAGGGTGATGTTTAATACCTCTGATTTGTCATTCTTAATATGCCGAAATGTTGACAACATTAATGAATACTTATTATTATGGACAATTACTGGAGGATCTTTTTATCCTATTCCAGGGGGGAGGATAGTTATTGAAGAGACAGAAGAGATTTGAGGGGTGAGTGTTTCCACCTCTAGATATTTAAGATGGGACTGCTGCTATATGTAGTCAGTTTCATTGAATCAGTTCAACCACACATAGAGGGGTAAGTTGATGTTTAATACCTTTGATCTGTCATCAGCATCCCTTTTTTATCGCCTATTCTCTTTTCAGTATTCCTGTTTTACCACACTTTCCCTTCTGCTCTTCAAACACTATTTACTGACACAAGGTATTCTGCACAAAAAAGATATCCCCAGTTTCCAATAAAGTTTGGAGTATTACAGCCAATATTAATATTACAATAAATAGGCACACAAACCTGTTTCCCGCCTTGCTGTTATGGTGCTTACCGGGTTGATGGTGGCGCTGATACTGTAGCTCTGGGCTGAAGACCAGGGATGAAGCGAGACGCAAGGGAGCAGAAGAGAAGTGTTCCTAGGTTGGCGGTCCCAGAAGAAATCAGACCTGTGGGCTGTAACGTGCAGCTGAGCCAAGATGAGTGGATCCAGGGAAAGAGTGTAGAATCTTCGGAGGGATAGAGATGGAGAGCCTGCCCTTTACGTCCGACAGCTGTGTCTCGGTTGACAGTAGGCATCGAAGCTTGTTCTTGTATAGACTGGAAACCATAGAGTGGCAACATTACTGAGAGTGGAACAATTCACCCTTATAAAGTAGAGAATAAAATATTTGCTTAAATTATTCCTGCTGATCAGAGAACATGTTTCTGATTGGGGGTATGTTTGTAATGAGCCAAGTAAATCTAAACTAGAAAAAGTAAATATAGCAGCATTTAGTGGGTTTCAGTGTTTGGGGCTACTGTGTATGATTTTGAATAAACTTAGAAGTCTTTCCTTATTTGTCTGTAGTTTAGGATTGTAATTAAGGAAACACTTTATTACACACAGACCATGATTGTGCTGCATGGCCCTTTATCTAGTGTGTTACAAGCAAATGTATAAAGCCACAAATATGTTGTAATAAAGTCCAATTGCAGTTATTTCGCTGCACCCAAAGTCTCGTGCTACTGTGAGGTTTATCACCTGGGCACCTTATTTGTGGCTTCTTTAGCCCTTTTGGTATTAAAGCCAACAGTTGCCACCAGCAAGTTTGTACAAATTCTTATTTGTGTTCTTTCCCTCTATAATATTCCTTTCTTGACTCCTATTGGCATTCAGATATTGGCAAGACTTTGAGCACGTGGCTTCTAAACATCTCTGTCAATGCAAGATCAGAGATAGTGCTGACTTCAATTCATTATTATTATGTACAGGTCACTATGTGCATGTGGTTTATTCTTCCAGCTAAGCCTCAATTATCAGTTAGTTAATATGGGGAGAACCATACAGGCAGCTGAGCAAAAGTGTCTGTGTTTGAGCTGATTGCAGTATGACCTGAGTGTTGGCATGGGGCGAAAACATTCGGATCATCCTGATTCGGCTTAATACATTGGTGGCGAGAATTGGCCAAAAAATTCACCAAATGAGCAGTTCTTGCCACGCATGCTTACCTTTTGTCCACTCTTGGTTTTTTTTCCCTTAGGTGTGACATTAGGCAACTACATATGAATTATGGCATTTTAACTGTATGCGGGGTATCTCTACTTACCAGGGACCATTGTGAGCTTTTCTCGGGGCTGGACTATGATCAACACAGATTGGTTCATGCTTTTCAGTCATTTAAGACAGAAGGTAATACCATCATGCATTTCATTTATTCAGCCAAACACTGGCCAGTTCTAATTATTCATTCTCTGTCTTATAAGTTGTCTTGTGTGTTGCTAATTTAAGTTTATGTTATGCAGACATGGAAATTCAGGTAAAATCCAACTGTTTTCTACCCACAAATCTATCCTTAGGGCTGCTTTCATAAAAGACATCCTATGTAAGGACTACATGTGTTTTTTGTGATCTATGTTGGGTAAAATATTGTAAGTTAACATGAGGTAAGGTAACGTGAGTAACAGCTATGTGTAATCTCTTGCAACTATAACTTCTCTTTTTGTTGTCCAACAGCAAATTGCACAGTTCTACCACCAGTCCCTGTACAGGTAAACAATGACATGTTCTCTTCACATTTAAATGCAGAACTGTGTGCTATAAACAACTTAAAATGCAAAATGACTCTTTAAGCTGAATCTGAGTTATGTAGAATTACATTTTCTTTTCATTGAGTACCTGGATTTAGGTTTAGTTCCTGTGTGTTTTCTCTAAGTAGTGGGATAGGAGTGACTGTACTTGCTGTAAAGGTTTTGCACCAGAGTGTCTCACCTGGTGCACAGAGAGGTGCTTCTGTTGCTTGAAAGCTTGTCTTACACTGGTCACAAATGTGGTTTTCTCTCCTCTGTAAATAAAGTGAATGTATTCTCATGTTTCCAACATTGCTGCAGCACTGGAGGAATCAATGGTATTCCTGCTTGGATTTCCCCAGAGACACTATTTCTGCTTACCTGTGTGAATGAGCTTGACATGCCTCTGTAGGTACTGGTCTATCATAAATACAGCCAGGGTGTGGACATGGTCGCTCCCGCACCTCCTCATGATGTTCCTTAATGTGTTTCTGTGGGGTAGAATGGGGGGGCTAAACAAGAGTTTGTAATAATTTCATTTGGTGCTTAAGCTGGAAGATATCTTTTTTTATTACAGGTTGAATTCTCTTTTAAGCTTAGTTCTCCTTTATGAGATAATAAAATGTGTCCCCTCAGCTAAAAAGAAATTTGTTTATGGGGAAGAACAATTACATTTCAGTGAAATGGTCATTTGCAAGTACATTTGACACACAGGCTAACAGACTTAACATTTTCCATTGGTATGACAAATGGTTTCCCCTTTTACTTCATGTAGAACCTCTGTATACAGCTGTGCAGCCTTGGTAAGGAAACGTGTAGTGGCAGTTCCTCCCTGTCAATTGGATGAAAGAAAACCTTGTTAACATATCAAGCACAAATATTTCAAGAGTCCCTGCCTGGATGTAGAGAATCCAAAGACAGTTCGAGATTTATCAAACAGAGCTATACAGCCCTCACCTTTCACTCTTAATTTTCTTCACACAGTCTACCATCAAAAGATGAACTAATGCCTCTTTAATTTAGCATTAATTACACAGAACACATACAAATCAAGAAAATGAGGTTGACCTGTAATATAAGCTGATGCTACAGGGCTGATTATTAAATTATCATGCTAATTTCACTGGTTTCTGTGCTGTCATGTAGTAATTATCTATAATAAATTACTAATCAGCCTTATAGTGTGACATTTCTATTCTATGTGTACTGTATATTGTGAGCCGTTTCCAAAGCTCAGTAAGTGAATCAGCAGAAAAGAAGATGGCGAGCTACTGGGACATCTTTTGGAGACACAGATCTTCGCTGCAAAAGGGCTGTGGTTGCCTTAGGCTGGTGCAAAACTCAAAAACATGATGTGTAATATTTCTACCTTACTTCTTTACTTAAAGGAGAAATTCAACCTGTAATAAAAAAAAAACCTCCCCCCTACCCTGGGTAGACCCCCCTCCCTCCCCCGGGCAAAATGCCCCTAATTTTTTACTCACCCATCCGTGCAGATTCTGGCCACGGCAGCCATCTTCTTTCTTTTTCTGAAGTTTTGGCTCATGCGCAGTTGGAGTAAATTTCTGCACCCAAACCACTGCAAATGCACCAAAAGTCACGACAATTTCCAAAGTTTTTCGCAAATTTTCGTGACTTTCGACAGTTGTTTGGGATAGGAAATTTACTCCAAAATGCACATGCGCCCAGAATGCCGTCAAGACATTGTCGATTACTAGAGAAGAAGAAGATGGCTGCCGCGAACTCTGAGGCCAGAATCTGCACGGAGGGTGAGTAAAAAATTAGGGGCATTTGCCCAGGGGCAAGGTAGGCTGGGGGGGAGGAGGGAGGGGTCTACCCAGGGTAGGGGGGGGAGGGTTTTTTTTATTACAGGTTGAATTCTCTTTTAAGCTTAGTTCTCCTTTATGAGATAATAAAATGTGTCCCTCAGCTAAAATACATTATGTTTATGGGGAAGAACAATTACAGAATATCCAATCTGTTTGGCTTCTTCCAGAAGGAACGGGGAAATATAATTGACACTCCTTATGTATTCCACATAGGCTCCCTAAGTAGCAAAGGAAAAAAAATGAATAAACCACGTATAACTTTGATAATCACCAACTAAAAAAATTTTGAAGATGAGGACTATGGTTTGCAAAAAACATTGTAAAGCAAAGGGAGCAAGTGCAAAAAATATACTAGTTGCTTGAAAGA
Source organism: Xenopus laevis (assembly GCF_017654675.1). Classification (NCBI taxonomy): domain Eukaryota; kingdom Metazoa; phylum Chordata; class Amphibia; order Anura; family Pipidae; genus Xenopus; species Xenopus laevis. The sequence continues at coordinate 53,393,770 of NC_054377.1, read as the reverse complement.
CAGACAAGATTCTTAAACGTTCATCACTTTTTGTGATGCAGTTTTCACATTAATTAACATAGAAAAAAAACTTTTGCAGGTATGGGGCCTGTTATCCAGAATGCTTGAGACCTGGAGTTTTCTGGATAATGGATCTTTCCGTAATTTGGATCTTCATACCATAACATCAACTAGAAAATCAATGTAAACATTAATAAATCCAATAGGATTAATTGTATCTTAGTTTGGATCAAATTAAGGTACTGTTTTTATTACAGATAAAATCATTGGATTATTTGGATAATAATGGAGTATATGAAAAATGGCCCTACCCATTTATTCGCAGCCTTTTCGGGTTATTCGGGTTCTGGATAATGAATCCCATACCTGTACTGCAATTAAGAAGATGTATTTTTTCTTTTTGACAAGAACACGGGGTTGCCCAGGTACAGAAAATGTGGGTAGTAGAAAAATCCAAATGACTTTACTGGTTGCTATGGCTTAATGCTGCCTCACTTCAGTTACAGAAAATTTAGTTTTTCTATTTCAAAAAGTTAACATTAGTTCAACCCACCCATCACTGTCAAGCCACTATTTTTATTTGGCTTTCGTGTAAACCAGTGTCTCTTGAATGTCCAGATGTGCAAAATATAAAATTGAGACCACTGCCATCATTGAGGTGATTTTCTAATTTTAAGTATTTAACCAAATACATATAACATACATTTATAACCGGTTGGCTAGGCCAGTTTGTTAGGCTTTCATTTTAATCTCAGCTACAGTTGTGCTTGAAAGTTTGTGAACCCTTTAATATTTCTATATTTTTACATGAATGTGACCTAAAACATCATCTGATTTTTAAACAAGTCCTAAAAGTAGATGAAGAAAACCCTAGTTAAACAAATAAAACAAAAATAATATTATATTTGGTCAATGTATTTAATGAAAAAAAATTATCCAATAACAACCAACTTGCTATCCAATGGTTGGCATAGTGTATATTAAGACACCTGGAATCTGTGGCGGTGAATAATTATTTTCATTATTCTAGATTTGTTTAAACTCCTGTTCAGATAAAGGGGAGCTTGGCTTCTATGAGGGCTTTAGTCGAAATGACCAACAACTGTGACATTAGGATGATACTGATCCAGTCGTGGGGTTTCTGTTACTAAATGGTTACATGACATAAGGTGTGGAAGTGCACTGGCATGGCTAACATGGCATTAGATGACAAGTGGCAATCCTACCAATTTCCAGCAGCAGCAGCAGCAGAGAAGCAATTGGTGACCCATGCAATGTATTAAAATAATAGCAAACACTCTGCATGGAATAGCACAGGGCCAGGCACATTCTAGCACCTCATCCACAAGTCAGGAGCACAATAAACAGGAGCGTGACTACCTAAGGGCTGGATGTACCAAATATTCCATTTCTACAGAGACATACAGGAGACAACAGGGATCCACAGCGTCACTGACACTACAGACATCCAAGTTGACACTTTTATGGCTCCTGTCATTATGCTTCAGGGGACTATTCCTCCCCACCCCCGGAACTATTCTTCGCCTCTCTGGAACTATCCCACTTTCGCTTTCCCATCTCACCCAGTTTCCGGTGTCCAGTTGAATTGCTCGGTTCACCAGCTTCATGGCTCTCTGGAGAGGCCTCAGAGCTACATCCCCATGTGTGGAAGCCATCCGCGTAAACTAGACATGTATCAGAAATCTCCCGGAACTGTCTTTTCTCAGTACACAATCCACCCGGTCTGATTACAGAACACACCTACCCGGGAGGAATTAGGAAGCGCACACACTGGTGAAGTCACAGCGCCACCTGCTGGACATGACACAAAGCGGCGACTTTAGCTAAGGAAGGAAAGCTGGGGAAATGAATGGATTTATGTATCACATACCTTGTTGGAACATTAACAAACGAGGCTTAGTTTGGAACTGCTGCAGCAGAAGTGGTAGCGCCTATGAGCTGCTCCCCATCACAATCAATGTGTAAACTGTCAGGAAGGTCCCAAGAAACCCCAATAATAAAAGCAACAGTCAGTCCTGTAAAGCTGTTATTTAGAATTTTCATGGCATAACCCACAACCTGGTTATACTTAGTCCAAAACCTTCAGGGAACATTAGAGATCTAGGGGAAATACATGTAAAATCAAAAATGTCATTTACCAATAAATGCTGTTCTGGTGCCTTCAGTTGGGAACATGGTTATTATCCCTAATCTTTCTAAACCAGTATACTCACTGCTGAATGCTCTCACAGTATATCTTCAGAGCTCTGCTTTGGTGCCCAGGTCAGACTACAGCCCACAGCATTCCCTTTCCTGAAGACCTGCCAGCACTAGCAGCAATAACAAAACTAAGAATCCATATGCGTATTATGTGATGCATGGCTTGGCCCAAAACCTACAGATCAGGCAGGTTCCGGCTGAGTGGGTGTGGGTTTTTTTGCAGGTACCTCCTTGTCTCTTCGTCCGCCAGTACAACTCTTGTGCCCGAAAGAAGAAAATGGAGTCTGTACCTGTTGCCAATGTGGGTGTTGCCAGTTTTATTGAAGGTGTGATTACAAACATGTGCCATTTAATAGGTACAGACTCCATTTAATTATTTTGGGCACATCAGGCTGACTAAGTGTCTGCAGCAGGTCGCAGGTGGATGATGGGTCTTATTCGTCACCATCTGGTGGGCCCAGTTAAACCAGCACTGCTACTTGGCCTGCAGGGAGATCTGATTGTGGAGGCCACAGGCAGTGGCAAGAAAGTTAGTGGTGCAACTTGGAGATGTACATTGGGCAGGGGGATTTGTGCCAATGTCCGTGGCTTCCATGGCAGGGGTTCAGGACCCTCAAGGTGGCAGCACCAGTGGACACCCCAGTCCAACACTATTCGCCACCAGCCTAGACCCTTCCTGACCATCCCCACCATGTCTCAACACCAAATTTTTACATGATAACAAGATCCATTGTTATTTACTATGGCATATACTTACCTGCCTCTTCCAGTGCCATCAGAGAAGGGCAGGCACACGTATATAAGTCATCACAACAAGATGACCTGTATTGGGTTATGCTGGGTTAGGTCCGTGTGGGGTCCAAACATTTTCTACCCCCACACATTAGTGATGCCAACAGAAAATGATGTCATAAAAGGAGCAATTTGCAAAGCTATATAATAATGCAAAAGACTTGGATGTTTGAGAGGTTATTGCTTTCCTTGTATCTCGGTATTTCTTCTTTATATTGGTTTCCCTTACATTGTGTCTACGTGCTCTGGCGTTAGGCCGCTGCGATCCATAGTACATAAGTTCAGCTGGCATGGGGAGGCATTGGTATTTCTCAACCCAGTGGTCGAATCGATGTAGCTCGTAATCGAGTCATGCCGCTCATCGTCGCCATCGTCATCTTACGGAGCGCAGACTTTGTGAGTCGTGAATTGTTCACATAAGGGAGGTGATAGGTTCACACTGTGCGATTTTCACATAGGTAAGGTCCGACGATCTGTCAGAACAAGTAGTGATAGTTACTCAAGGTTCCATTCTGACTATCATACTATAGTAATTAGGGGGTGTGGCCACAAAAATGGGCGTGGTCACAAAAATGTTGCCGCTCTACACGCGGCACACCTTATTCTCCCTCTTTTGATTTCCAAAATGTTGGGAGGTATGGACGTAGTAACTATGATTCTGGGTTATGTTACACTATGGGGAAGAAGGATTGCCTAGCAACGTAGGTTTCCCAAAGGCCGGCTAATTTGGCCAGATTGCTGGCAGGACAAGGCTTAAACTTTGTTCTCCTCTTTGCTTACAAAATATTACTGACGGTTAGTTTCTCAAAGTTTGTCTGACTTCTGCCTAAACCCACTGTTGCTATAAAGTGAGAAGTATTTATGGAAGTATTTATTATGCAATGATACCTTAGTATTGTAAGTAGATCACTTGTAAATTATGCAATTTACTGTTTGTAATTGTTTGTAATTGAAAATGATGTATGTTTAGTTATCACATGAACATAGGGTTTGATTGTACTGGGGTTGCTCCTACGTTATGTAGAAATGGGACTTAAAGAGAAAATATACCCCCCCCTTTTTTTTTACATGCTTTAATTCAATTGGGTTCATTGTTGGACTGGGATGCCAGGGGCCCACCAGAAAACTTTAGGCTTAGGGCCCACTTTAAAAACTATTATTCCTTCTCTCCTCTCTCAACTTCTTTATTCTCCTAGTCTCTTTTCTCTACATACTATACTTTATTCTTCAATTTGAAGCCTCTTTGTTCCCATAAAGGAATAGGGAATGACCATGAAATAGGCCAATAACCACATGTTTAGAAGCAAGAGACCCACTGACACCTGGGCCCACTGGGAGTTTTGCTGGTATCCCGGTGGGCCAGTCCAACAGTGGTTGGTTGTATGTAAAAAAAGGTACACAAACATTATCTGAACTTCTAGACAGAAATATAAATTTATTTTATTTACACAAACATACCTGATTCCACAGACTGAAGGACACCATGTGATAACTCCAACCAGCTTTAGTATTAAATGTGGCATAAACAATTAAAACACTGTATTGATTACTAGAGAGAGCCAATGGCTTATTATGTTTTATGTAGATCAGGGCACTGCAGCTTCACAAGAGGAAAATCAACTTGCTGTGTCAAGAACAACTTCTAAATACAGTATGATCTGGCAGGGCCAGCATAAAAAACTATAAGGGTTCCATATATCGAAATGATTGGCGCTGCAGTGACAAGCACAGTGGGGCCCTTTGCAAGCACCATAGGGACCCTGATATTGCTCTGTCTGCATGGGAGTGAGAAAACCCCAGCTGCCATGTCTTAGGGCCCTAGCCAGACCCCAGATGACAGCCAGGACACATATATTGCTGCTGTAAATAATAAGACAAAGTGGTTGTTCACCTTCCAAACACTTTTTTTTCAACTGATTTCAGATTGTTCCTCAGAAATAAAGACTTTTTTCAATTACTTTCCATTTTTCACTGTTTTTTTGCAAAATCTAAATTCAAAGTTGAATGTTCCTGTCTCTGGTGTTTCAGTCTGGCAGTTCAGTAATTCAGGAGCAGACTCTAAACTGCTACAATTTTACAACAATACATTTTCAGCAGCAACCCTAGAGTATTAGCAACTATTGTATCAATTCTTACAGCTGCTCAGCAGGGCCAAAGATAACAAATCTATCAACCAAATGTATCAATTTAGAACAGTTTACAGGGTCGGCGACCCCTCCCCCCCAAAGCTGCTTTAGAAAGTAAAAAATGAAACTTCCACTTAAATATTAGTAAAGCGGTCACACATAGAAAATAGTAAATAATTGGAAAAAGTCTTTATTTCTGGTGAACTATCTGAAACCAACTAAACTGAAAAAAGTGTTGGAAGATGAACAACTCCTTTAACTGGCACAGAATGTCTGCCATAGACAGAGCTGTTCCTGTTTAGATAAAAAGAAAGCACACGCAGTATTTTCATTTTAAAAAACATCTCCTTGATCACAGTGGCATCGCTACCATTCAGCAGACTGCACAACTAAGGGGAGAAGTTTGGGTGGCTGCAGGTTCTGCTGTCTGGTTCCTGCTCCCCTGGATGCTGCCTCCTGCCACGTACTGGAGGGAGGTGGGGTGCTGTGGTGTGAGGACCCTGGAAATCTTGATTTTAGTGCAGGAGCCTGGCTCACTATAGTTACACTACTGCTTATTTTTTTAAGTGCCGAAGAGCACTCCCGACAGACACAACACAGAACAGACTGAATCAGTTAACACTTGCATTGCCAAGCAGTGGAATGCACTACTGAACTTTACAAGTGTCGATAGATATCACTAATATTAGTGGGTTTTTATTGGTTTCTAATGGAATCCCAAAATGAACAAGTAAATAAGGAGTTAAAGGGATGGTTCACCTTTGCTGTGACATAGTATGTTATAGAATGTCAAAATCCTAGTAATCTTGCAATTGGTCTTCATTTTTTGTATTTTATCGTTTTTGCGCTATTTGCCTTTTTCTTCTAACTCAGCTTTCAAAGGAGGCTCACGGACCCCATCTAAAAACCAATGCTTTTTAGGCTACAACCTACAAATGTATTGTTATTGCTACTTTTTATTCCCCATCTTTCTATTAAGGCCTCTCATGTTCATATCCCAGTCTCATTTTTAAATCAGTGCATGGTTGCTAGGGCAATGTGGACCCTAGCAATTGGATTGCTGAGATTGCAAACCAGGGAGCTGCTGATTAAAAATCTAAACTTAAAAACCACAAATAATAAAAAATGAAAACCAATTGCAAATTTTCTCAGAATATCACTCTCTATATCATACTTAAAGGTAATTTAAAGGTGAACAGCCCCTTTAAGAGAGGAACTGGTGGTGGAGAATATGGAAATGGCCATCTTGGTATACAAAGAAAGACCCGTGAGGATGACAAATGAAAAGAGCTTTGCCCAATTTGGCCACCCATGAATCGATTTAACGGATTATTCTGGGAATTTGATATTTTGCTGCCAGAGAAAAATGGGCAGCACAAACAAAGGGGAGTGATGTTTTGTAGGAATCAGCCAAACAGACCTCTGGAACGTGAGAACTGGCATCTAGCTGCATGGGTCATATGTATGTGCCACTTCATGTTGTTTAATTATGTTTTTATTATCTTTTCCCCACCATATGAGCCACACTGGATCCCCTACTGATCCTGAGCTTGGAGCAGGGCAAAGACTTTGTGCAGGAATTCCCCAAGAGTGCAGCACACCCAGTCATTTCAAGCATCACCCACCAGATATGGCCTTTTCACTAATTCTGTTTACAACAGACTATGGCTTTAGACACCACTTACAAAGACCCACTGTCGAATGAAATTCAGACTTAAAAATGCATCAGAACCCATTGTGCCTAAAGCTGTTACTGACATTATTAGAATTATACTGGCACGTTTTTCCTCTATAGTCCACTATGCAGCACATCAATTGCTTTATTTGTGTGTAATGATTATTCAGCATCTATTCATCTAATTTTTTTTTATTTGGAAGGGAAAATAGCAGGACCCGTTCTACTATCTATGAGAGAATCTCAAGCATCTAAACTCTCAGAATACTTCAGTTATTTATCATTATGTAAATGTCTGACACTGATATTTGTGAGCAATTAATAAATGTATGATTTGCTTTCTGTCTCCAGACTGTTACTCTTTCTGCATTTTGAATGACCAGCCCAGACGGCTGTCTTTTATTTACTTCTATTTACCCACAGAACACATAGCGAGATGGTGGTGCTGATTAGAGTAGTTTCTCTAAAGGTGGCCAGAGATGTCAAGTTTTTTTTAAAAGATCTTTGGTAGGACTTATGTGGGACCTGAAATGATCGTTTAAACGCACAATTTGTCCATCAACAAAAAAGACCAAGATTTCAAGCAATATCGTCTAGTTGAAGCTAGGAATATGTGGGTAGCTCTCTGCTTGGCCCTGCAAATAATTGGACAATGGATACATTTCCCTGTAACCAATGAAAATTTTTAACCTGACCGATCGTTAGATGCACGATCGTTTGGTACCAGCTAACCTCACGATAATTTGACCGATTGGTTTGTCTGAGCACATGGAAAATCAGTCAAAAAATCTCAACGTCTGTGGCCACAGATTTGTTAAAAAGGACATAATTGGGGGCCTAGAGCAAAGCAGCCTTAACTTACTGTGGGGTTCTTAGACAGTAGATACATCACTGCACATTTATATTAACTTATAAATGGCCAATTCTAAGCAATTTTTAAATTGGTCTTCATTATTTATTTTTTTATAGTTTTTTAATTATTTCCCTACTTCAGACTCTTTCTAGAATTTAAATGGGGGTCACTTTAATGCTCTGTAAGGCTACACATTTATTGTTATTGCTACTTTTATTACTCGTCTTTCTATTCAGGCCTCTCCTATATTCATATTCATATTCCCGTCTCTTATTCAAATCAATGCATGGTTTCTAGGGTAATGTGGACCCTATACTGCTGAAACTTCAAACTTAACAGCTGCTGAATAAAAGTCTATAGAAATATGTTTTCAGTTTCTATTAATGCAAGGATTAACAGGCTGCATCACTATGTCACTTTCCTGACCCACTCTCAGGCCTGGACTAGGATTCAATATAGGCCCAGGCACATGCACAGAAGCCCAAACACCCCAATGAATAGTGGCCTGTCACGTTCAGCACCCTATATCCAGAACCCAAGCTAAGCTCCCTGGTCTCGGCTCTCACTTCTGCCTTTAACCGCCGCCTTTCACCTCGGGAGGAGCCCTCGGCTAATCGGATGCAGCCAGGTCTTAATTGAGAGAGGAGCAAAGCTAAACGGTTCTGGACTAGCAAAGGGGCACCATCGTCTCACCAGAATACTGGAAGGAAGAAAACCACCAGGAACAGGCAGGCCGGGCGTAGCACAAGCAGAGAATCATCAGACAGGCCAGAATCTGGATTGGAGAACATAGAATAGTCAGAGAAGAGGCTAAGGTTCAGGATTGGAAAGGTCAGAGTAGTCGCAGACAGGCAGGATCAGGATTGGAGATATCAGAGTAATAAATAGACAGAGCAAGGGTCAAAACCAGAATATCAGTTAGAATTCACAATAGCAAGGCACCACAGGAACTTAACAAATAGAACCTAACAACGGGCAATCATATGCACACTGAATTCCCCTTTTATACTTTTGAAATTCGCACCCTTACGCTTGATGTCATCATGCCGGCGCATAAACCAAGAAGCGAGCCGGCGTGCACGCCATAGGGAACCAGTACTGAAGGAGGCAGGACACATGCGGTGGGAGTCCATGCCAGAGCTGCTGTGTGCATCCCTGCTAACCACTAGAGCACCAGGGAAGGCCACTGGACCACCAGGGTAAGAGTCGCTGTTTATTACATGGCCTCTATGGCATTTTCCAGCAGCTCCTCAGGCATTTGCCATAATTCATAGATTGCCAGTCAGGGCCTGCTCTCTCTCATAAGGTATCAGTCTGTTTTTGGATCACAGAACCTCAAAATCATCTCTTCTTAATATGCTTGTGTCTATACTGTACTAACATTTCCAAAAAACATGTCACCCAGTTGTCTCTACTGTCCCTAATTAGGTTTCCTTTGTTGCACCAATGCTTCAAGGTGGTCAGGACAGTGTCTGTGTTGAGGTGCTGCTTGTCTTTGTAGAACAATAGTGATATTGTACAAGCCTTCCTCTTACAGCCCCTTACAGTCTCTAGTATAGTGTTTAGTAATAAGTAATAGGGGGTTGAATCATGGGCCTTGAGTTGAAATATAATAATTGGAAATTATTTTACATGCAAAATGCTCATAATAATATCATTTATACACTGAGGTAGAAATCACTCACCCAACATAACAGAGCAAGACTTCAAATAGTGAGCAAATGCGGATTGACCAGCATCTCCTGTGCAGCAAATCTCTTTCTGGTCCTCATCAAAACCAAGGAGGGATTTTGAGTTTACTCTTGCATGGCCTGTAGGGAAGAGTACCACGAGTGCCCTATGCTACTGAGAAAACTAAAAATGTGCTCTATAGTGGAATGTTTGCTGTCTGCACACTCAAACCGCTGAGTGATGTACCTGCTAAACATGTCTGCACTGACATGCCACCACCATGTTCTCACCTAAACAAGTACAGCAAGTCAGAGGGTGGAGAAGTTGAAATATATGAAAAAATTCCGTTGCTGTAATAAAGAGTTGATGGGTCACTTTAATGAGTATGAATCAAACTGGAATCATGGGCACACATAGTAACATAGTAACATAGTAAGTAAGGTTGAAAAAAGACACATGTCCATCGAGTTCAACAATTTTTTTTTTTTATTAACTACCTATCTGCCAGTTGATCCAGAGGAAGGCAAAAAACCCATCTGAAGCCTCTCCAATTTGCCTTAGAGGGGGAAAAATTCCTTCCTGACTCCAAAATGGCAATCGGACTAGTCCCTGGATCAACTTGGACTATGAGCTATTTCCCATAACCCTGTATTCCCTCACTTGCTAAAAAGCCATCCATCCAACCCCTTCTTAAAGCTATCTAATGTATCAGCCTGTTGCAAACACTTTAATACACACACCTTTTCCCATGAGCTTGAACCCTTTGTTACTGAAGTCACAGCCAGTGGAATTCATCTATACAAACATTCTAAGGCTTAAACATTCTGTTGGAACTCAAGAATGAGAAGCAATCACAGGGCCGGAACTAGCAGTAGGCAGAAGAGGCCCGTGCCTAGGGCGTAAAGGTGGAGGGGGCCAGTTTTGGCTTGTGAAAGCCAAAGCTCACTGGCGAGAAACAAGGGCTGTCAAGCCCTCCAAACAGCCCACCCTGTCCTTACTAATGAGAGGGGTTCTGAGGACTCTAGCTGTTTAGGGACATCAACACCCTTTCCCTCCATTCATTCCCCTGTGAATTCTACCTATCTATGTGGGGAGCGAGTGGGAGCTAATCACCCGCCACCCACCATTTTGCACCGATACCTCGGCTTCTTCAGGGGCATGGAATGGAAGGCAGGGAAAGGGTGTTGATGGTGACTTATTTCAGCGACTGAGCTGTGGTTGAAACTTTTTTACTACTATATGGTATATTTCTTACTACCGATCTACGACGGGTGGCAAAGGTAGATGGTGGGTGTGAAGCTCCCAATTGTTCCCTGTATAGACAGGTGGTAGAACTACCAGGGAACGTTTGGAAGGGAGGGCTAAGTGATTAACACCCGGTTATATAATTAACTATTTAAGCAGCAATATACAGTATACTTAATCTGGCCATAATAACTGAACACCGCCGGTCCACTCTATGTATTTTTAACTAAGTCTTGTTATATGAATATGGTCTACTTATGAGGCAGTTTAGTAGTGTGTTTTTAGCAATTGTAAATAAAAGTTATGTTTTAGTACAGAGTGTGTCCATCATATGAACTGGTGAAAAGCACCAAGGAGATGCAAATGAAACATTGTATCCAAATCAGACGTACTTCAATGGTGATAATTATGATACATATATATTAACCTGCAGTTGTTTGGTACATAGATTTGTTTAAAGCTCAAATGGTGGATCTACTCATCTGCTGTGTATCCTGTGCCTTTTCTCCTTTTTTACAGCTTGAATGGCTGCCCCCATGGCTACACAGCAGCTTGTTTATATAAACTATAATTGTGTTTGTGAAACAAACACACCAGTTTCACCAGTGCAGGGTAACCGTACATTATATTGTCATTCCTTTCATTTTTTGGTGTTACTGTTCCTAAGTGTGAATAATGTCTCTACTTTATAGCTGTCAGAAGGGAACACAGAATGAGCTCCATGCTGGAATCAGTAGCTTTGGGTGACACTGTACATAATTGGTAGTTAATTTACTTTGAAAGAAGACAGCAGTCCATCAAGTTCAACCCTCCAACTTAGCTGCAATGTCTTCTCTCTTGTTTGTCATGTAACAATTTCCTTCTCAACAACAGAAACTGCGTCAGGACATTCTTCTGATGAAGCCATATTTCATCACATGCAAGGAAGCCATGGAATATCAGCTTCTTCTCCAGGTCAGCGAAAATATAGACCTTTTACTTCTATTTGTCTTTGCAGCAATAGATATAAGAATGAAAGTGTTGGTTAATGCTAGTTAACTGTGGGCTATGCTGTACTGGGCAGTGTTTATAAATACAGTCTCTCAATCTCTCTGCACCGCCACTGTCCACTCATACACTGCATTTTGAAATCTTGATAAGCAGAACATTTGATTATTGTGCCTACTGCTTAAATCACATGAAAGGTGCCAGACAGCAGAGATATGTAGAAAGAATCAAGGACTGATATAACATGTTTTCAGTTGTATGTGCAAAAGCTCAAAGCACTGGCATATAGTGAAATAGAAAATAATTTAGGATAGGGAAAGGCAAGATTTGTCAGTTCAGTTGCAGAAGTACAACTCCAAGAATGACATTTGTTGAGATGGGGCTCATTTACAAACACAAGTGCAAGCACTAGCTTCTACTGAGCAGTATAAGAACTTGAGCACATACATGCTCCTGGCAAAGTATGATGTGCAACACAATTTACCAAACAAAAAACGGCAAGTGAAGCGGGACAAACCCCTGCATGTTTATTATATCAATAGAGTAACATCATCAATGTCCGAAATATTTCAGGGATGGCTCCCTTAATCATAAACGTTTCAGAGACTAACCCCTAATCAAAAGCAGGAAGTTGTGTTCTGGCTATTATGTTAGGGATCCAGTCAGTCCAGCCTTTATACATTACATTTTTGGCTAACTAACTATATTAGAAACATTTTTTATTTTGCACAGCCTATCTATTCACCTAGTTTTTATTTTCACACTGAACTGTTCCTTTAAGGCACATGCAATATATGTTGCAATATATAGGGGTTATGACCCCTAGGGGTGCAATTGCAAGAGCTCGGTATGGATCTGACCCCAATGCAGCCTGTGCCTCCTGCAGCTCAGTACTTCACGCTTCTAAATGACATGCAAGCTAGAAGCGGGGGCGGCCACCCCACCTGCCCTTCACCAATACAGTTTTAGGAAAGGCAGGTCCCTGAAAAAGAGTTCATAGGCCTATGGCTATTTGCACAATACCCATGCAGTGGGCATACTGCAGAAAATGGTTGATTGTGTTGGGCATTGTAAATGAGCCCTATAGTCTTAACTTGGCACACATAATCATAGCATTAACTTCTAAGTCTAAGCCACACTGCCCATGTTTTCATCAACAAAGAACAATATCAAGATTACTGTGGCATCTAGTAAATATACAACATCTGTTTAATTTGTGGGAGAAGCAGGATAAGTAATTAATTAAAAGGCATACATACAGTCAACTGTAGATCCTCGTGACCTTGGGTCTTCCAGAGCTGTAGACACACACATGATATACTTGTGTCTACAGCTTCATATAACCGGTAGCACTAAATGATAACACAACTGTACTTATAGACGGTACATAGTTTGAGACTAGTTTGTTTAACCTTTAATTTTTCTGAAGATATTTTTTTCTTTTCCTCTTAGGGACTGTTATTATGATAACTCCACCAGCTGTCCACGGTGCATGAGACTCAGCCTAAGGAAACAGACGCAGAATCCTGGACCGGAGCCGTAGCTGAGCATCTTCATTACGATGAACTTGTATATCACATCAGGACAGGATTTGACCCTGAGCTTGAACAATCAGCCTCTATACATCGACTAAAAAGCAAGTCAGGCATGCACTACATGTACCACTTACTGTAATTGACTTCATGTATTTTCTTGTGCCTGGGAGACCAACAGCACATTCCAAAATGCTGTACAGCTACTAGATGCTAACCTACTGCAACATTCGGACATTTCTAGTTGAATTCCAGGAAGCCGAGGAGTTGGTGATGATTATTCCTATACAGATCTCCTATGGTGCCTTATTAGTACTTGGAGAGCATTACGTCTGTATCTTTCTGGGAAACGTAGCGCCTGGATGTTCTTGTCCTTTACCAATGACTTTACTCTTGGACCTGCTCTCTTGACTTGAAGGTTTGGAGCCTGTTGCACAGTGTGATGCGACCGTGATCACAAACTCAGTAGAGCTGCGGTGACTGGAAAAAGAGGATGTAGAATATATTTATATGCTGCAGAATTATACATTGCAGAGAGAGCTCTTCTTTTAACCTTTTTTAATAAAACTGCTCAGTATTTATTGACAGGGGCCATGAAGTCTCTGTATGACCCTGAGCGGAAATAAGAAATGATATTGGGAAACCATAAAAAGAATGTTAAGTGGTTGCACTTTTTGACCTATTTCTGCTGCTACATAAAAAGTAATAAACGCCTCCTGAACCAATGGAAAGATTTTGTGCTCTGTGATTCTTCAAACTTACCTAAGATTTGCAGGTATCAAATATTACAAAGTGTGATATGTTTATAAATAAAGTCCTGGGGCCAGGTGAGTGTGTTGTTTGTATCAACACTGAAAGGTTTTTGTTGATTACAGGAGAAACAAGGCCTTTGAGAAAAGCCTGTAATGTTTCTATGACATTACTTGCCTTTTATATAAAGTCCTTTAATAGAACTGGTGTATTTTTTGCTACTTTTAGGCTTCATTTACCTTCTTTGTGATCAATACAAAAAACTCCATGATATTACTACCTAAGGGCTTTTTGACACAGAAGTGTGATCTGATTTGGTAGGTCCCATATTGGTTTCTGACCACCTGCAATACACTTGGACCCAAAGATATTCTATGGCAGTGGTTTATAAACTGTGAGGATGGCCCAGGGGATCCTAGAGCTGCGGCTGGTGGGATCCAGTCTGAAGGCCAGCTGGGGTAAGACTTGTTGTCTAGGATACTCATGTGCACTTAAAGGGGTTGTTCACCTTCCAAACACGTTTTAAGATTGTTCCCCAAAAATAAAGACTTTTTTCAATTACTTTCCATTATTTATTTTTTACTGTTTTTCCAGAATCTAAGTTTAAAATTGAATGTCCCTGTCTCTGGTGTTAGAGTCTGGCAGCGCAGTAATTCTGTTGCAGACTCTAAACTGTTAACATTTTGCAACATTCAGTTGATACATTTCTCAGCAGCATCTCTGGAGTATTAGCAACTATTGTATCAATTCTAACAGCTGCTTGTAATGAAACCCAGTGATTCTGTTCAGCAGGGACAAAGATAATAAATGTATCAACTAAATGTATCCATGTAGAACAGTTTATAGGGTCGGTGACCCCCCCTCCAGGGCTGTTCAGATGCTGAAAAAAGACACTTGACACTTCAATATTAGAAAAACGGTGACACATAGATAATAGAAAGTTCCATTGGAAAAAGTCATTATTTCTGGTGATCTATCTGAAAACAACTAGTTGTTTGAAGGTGAACCACCCCTTTTACAGGACATTTGATCTCCTTTAATGGCCACTATGTGTGAAATATTTTAGGCAAATGTTTATGCTAATTTAGGCTTTATCATATTAACTGCAATCCTATGCAATTCTGTGTGACAGTTTTGTAATCCATGGACCATAATAAGGTTTAGTCTGAGTATCACATACTTATGTTAGTCTTAATACAGTACCAGAAGCATTAACTGTTTGGGATTTTTTCAGTGTGATGCTCAAATTCAAGGCTCTTAATTGCATTAAGCCCATATCGCCCTAAAATATTTATTCTCTGAATCATTACAGAATTGCTGAATAATGTAGCCATGAGATGTGTAAAAAAAAGTCTCCTTTGTCATTTGTCTCCCACTGCTGTAACATAGATTCCATGTAGATATTGACATATAAGGTGTCCATTCAGTGGGTGATACTCTTCAGGCCAGAGGACAGGACAGATACCATATGAGTAGTCACATGCATGTATGGCCACCTTACATTGCTCCATTTGTTCTGGAGGACAAGCCAAATGATTGACACAGCTGGAAGTGAAGAAGAGCTGCCTATGAAGCTCTGCAGTATATACCCCTACTACTACTAATCACTGGCTGAATCTGGCCATGCATGGACCGAGCTTCAAAATATTTAACCTATTGGCCTACAAGCTTATTTCAGAACAGTTTGGCCACATAGTGTGTAGTTTCCTGTGACCTCCTTTAAGACAGGAAAATGTCATATCAATTCAATATACACATTTTGTTTGATGTACGATAAATTATTCTATTCAATGTAAATGTTGTTGACGCCAGTATTTAGTGAGGGCTTATTAAATATGAGTAAGTAGGCCTTCCGGTCACAATACTGATATTTATATTTGTTTTGAGAGGTACTGGCCTTGGTATGCAGCTGATGAAACTGACTGGTGGCATTACCAATAAAAATAGATCATACTGAAATTAGTCAGAGTTTTTTATATGGACTGGGTAGAATCGTCCTTAAATAAAAACACAATAGTTCAACGATTTTTCGAAACGTGGGAGACGTTTATTGACATCATTCCACAGGCAATAAAGGTTAGGCTACAAGAATGCTTCCAACACACAGAATGGTTTTCCTTGAGAACTATAAGTGGGGATCCTCCTATTAGCTTGTGACGAACATCCACAACGTGGGTAACTGGCACCTCCGGCACTGCGACACCTAGCACTTCTGAGACATAGCGACAAACATAGAGATCCGGTACTGGTCATCACTTCCACACTGGTTGTTAAAATGGTTTAGATGTTATATATGTTGAACAGTCCATGAATACTTGCGGTGACCATTCGCATGGCTTCATGTCATGTACCACTGCCTACATCTCCATTTCTACTTGACGTTTTGGTAACTTTATTTGTACAAGATAGTAACTACCATCAATGTCAATGCATAATGCTTCCTGTGTTTCTATTTGTCGTATGACACTGTTATTCTCTACACCTATATTATGCCAACTGTTGTAACGAAAATATCATTGTGCACTTTCGGAGCTGTAGAAAATGTATCTAACTTTTGCTCGAATAAAAATTGTTTTCTTAAAAAAAAAAAAAAAAAAATAGATCATACTGGGTAATGATTGAGCTATCAGCACCAACAACAAGTCTCACCCTGTTGAAGTTTACTAAATGTTAAAAAATTTCAGCATCCAGACACCTGCCATTGTCTGTGTGGGAAGCATAATATATCTGTGGTTAGGGAAGGGCGAAGTTGACCCATTTTGTTAAAAATTCAACGCTCGCGAAATGTCTCCAACGCCCATTAAAATCTGTGGGTGTCAAAAAAATGTTTTGACGCACGGTGAAATTTTTTTGACGCACGGTGCAATTTTTTCTTCTTTTTTTATTTTTTTTGGACTGGACGCATGACTCCATACAAGTCTATAGGCGTAATTTCTGCGTCGAAACAAGGCGAAAAAATTTGCCCATCCCTATCTGTGGCTATTCTCCCAAATTATGGATATCAAGTTTACTAAATGTTAAAAAGTTTCAGCATCCAGACACCTGCCATCGTCTGTGTATGTGGGTTTTTTGTACATTTTTACTATATTTTGTATGTTTTTTGTCATTCCTGATTCTCTTTTTAGCTCAAACAGAAAGATACCATCAAAGGATGCCAGCAATGATATCTCCCTGTATTAAGCTTAATTAGGCAGAAACAGCCCCTCACATTTGCCTATAGCCTGTACAGAGATAACCTGAACCAATGGCAGCATAGGTATCTCCCTTTACAAGACACAATTCAGAAAGGATGCTGAATAGCCACTAGAATTCAGAACTGAATTCGGTATGAGTTGAGGGAAAGGGTTTATGAACAGTATGGCCGAATCAATCCCTGATGCTGCTCGACTACAACTCCCATCAAGCTTTTATTTTTCATAATACATGGGAATTGTAGTACAGTAGCACCTGGGTATCCCATATTTTTTTTTTTTAAATATTTTTATTTATAAAGTTGTCAAAGAATAAACTTCAGTTTAAAGTAACATATCGCAGGAGAACATGTTATTGATCACAACATAATATTTCCAGTTCAGAGCGAGCAATAAGCAATGAGCAAGGAGCAGAGATCTAATACAAGTATCTTGACTGTACGACTCAGCAGTATTTGGGGTATCAATTCACTTCTTAGTAGTTTACATCGTACAGTTAATATAGAAACCAGAGGCAGGATCTCCTGTGAGCAATACATAAACACACTGGGGAGTCATTCAACTAACTTGGGAAGTATTTAAGTTATAGCCAAACAGGCTACTGTATCAGGTAACGGGGAAAAGGAAAAAAAAAAAAAAAAAAAAAAGGGGGGGGGATGAATCTCAGGGTGGTACCAATGCCCCCTGATTAATGAGTATAAGGGGGTTGAAATAGTGGAATACACATATCACATTCTCAGGACCATGTCGTACATATTAAAGGGTCGTTACACTCCAGGGAGTGGCGTCACCAAACCTGTAGGATATCCAGGGCTGCCAAATTTTCATAACCTTAGAGTAATGTTCAGTGGCTAAACTTGTAAGTCTCTCATTAATGAAAATCCAGTCCATTTTCCCTTTAAATATAGCAAAGTCAATGCTGGGTGACTTCCATGACCTAGCGATGGTTTGTCTAGCAGCAAGGAAAATGTGGTTTAGCAATTTGAGCTGCAAAGATGGAACTCCATTAGGGGGAACACATAGGAGGGCTTCAGAAGGGGACTTTATTAAGTTGAGTTGCAAAACAGAAAAAATCATATTATAGACCCGAGTCCAGAATCTGGTCACCCTAGGGCAAGACCACCAAATGTGGAACATGGTACCCGAGGACGAGCAGCCTCTGAAGCAATTATCAGATGTATTTCTGTAAATTCTAGCCAGCCTCACTGGAGTCAAATACCATCTAAAGAGGACTTTGTAGCCTGCTTCTGATATTATGGTGTTCCTGGAACTGTGTTTTAGATTGTCCCAGGCTTTCACCCAGTCTTCTTCTGGGAGGACTAAGTTTAGTTCCTTATGCCACATCTTAATGTAGTTTAAGTCCGTGAGGCTGGCTGGAGAAATCATATTACGGTAGAGAAGAGAAACCGCTTTGAGAGTGACAGAATTATTGGTGCACCATCTCTCAAAGTAAGTTTGTGTAGGTGCTTCAGGGACCTTCCGAAGCCAATGTTGATTAACCCAGTGTAGAATTTGGGCTGCCCTAAAAGTTTCAGAGTTTGGGATGTCATAGTTTTCTTTCAAATATGCCATTGTAAGGTATCCCATATTTTTAAGGTAATATGGAGGACATACAGTCACTGAAGGGTACTGTGACCATATTAAAGCACAAGGCTGCAGGCTGTGTTATACAGGGAACTCTGGGTATCACAAGGGATAATGTATCACATGTACTATAAAGGATAATTTTCCCCCAACTGTAAAATATAAGAATATTAGAGGTCATTTAAGGGTTCTGTGACAATATAAAGGCACAAGGCTGCAGGCTGAGTTATAAAGTCACTATTGTATTGGACCAGAATATCTGTGACTGTTTTATTTCATTACATTAACAGTGTACATAAAACTAATCTCTCATACCTTTTGCCAGCAGTTCTTCATCTGCATGTACCCCCTTTCGGAAGACATCTGGGTTTGAAGAGCCTCAGTCCTGCTAAGGTTTTCTCCACAGCTTCGAGTTGAAAAGATTTTCTAACCATATTTTGCCCTCGCTGAACATCTCCTACACCTACACTCCTAAAGGAGAGACAAAAGAAATGTAACATATGATCAGACTGATCCACCAGAACAGAGAGCTGGGCTTAACACTGACTCTCACTTCAGAATTCATCAGCCGGCATATACACACTAAAGGAAGAGAGACAGATACAGGCTAACAGACAAGAGAACAAAAAGAAAACTAGATAAACATTGACATGCAGATTCAGGGTCGGACTGGAGTAATGGGGGCCCACAGGGACTGCCACATGAAGACCCCTCCAGGCAGTCATCGGGGAGCCCCCTCCCGGCTTCCCTCTGCGTGAACGCTGGTGTGGCGCGGGGCTGCGCGAATGCCTTTGCACAGCATGCTTGTGTAGAGGAAAGCAGCAACAAAAGTTTTTCTTAAGGGGGTGCCCGATCAGGGGAACATGGTTCGGCCGGCCCAGTCCGACACTGTGTTCCATTATGCTGGTGGTAGTTAAAGAAAAGAAACAAACCCTTAATAAAAAAAAAACCCTACCCTACATAGACCCCCCAGCCTATCTGCCCCCCTGGCAAATGCCCCTTACTCTTTACTTACCCCTCCGTGCAGATTCTTTCCAGCGGAGTTCACAGGCACCATCTTCAGCTGCTTCAGTAATCGTTGGAATGAGACCAGCAATTCACCAATTTTCATGAGTTTCGGCGCATGCGCAGTTGTCGCCAAACAGAAATTTGCTCCAACTGCGCATGCACCATTTCACCAGTCTCATTACGAAGATTACTGAAGAGAAAAAGATGGCACCCGTGAACTCCACTGGACAGAATCTGCATGGAGGGGTAAGTAAAGAGTTAGGGGAATTAGCCCAGGGGGGCAGCGGTCTATGTAGGGTTGGGGTTTTTTTTTCATTAAGGGTTTGTTTCTCCTATAATAAGTTTGGGGATAAAGCTGAAGATGTGCTTCTAGGACAGGAAATATTTGTCTGGGATGCTCTACTGTTTCACTGGAAAGACGGACAAACAGATAGATGGATAGAGATACCTTGGAGTTGGGAAAGCTGTAAGTGTTGCAGAACGTGGGGCAGTAGATAACAATATACATACCCTGTTGTCATTGGGCGTGGGGAGCAGAAGCTTCTTTAGGCTGCAAGGAAAACATATAGCAGCAGTGAGTTACAGAGAGACAAGTACAGGAATTGCTTAGTTATACCAGTAATTCAATCATGGGCTTCAAGTGAGATATTCCAGTGGGGATGCTGGGAGTTGAAATTCTACAGCATTGCATTAAAGAGCCCATCCCTGATGTAATAATTTGGATGTAATCAATACATTTAGGGATTTCTTTAAAATGAAAAGTTTCCATTACAATTAGCAAGTCACTGGACTTTAGTGAGTTGCATGTGTGAATGTGACAGGGACATTACATTGTAAGCTCTACTGGGGCAGGGACTGATGGGAATGATGTATAATCTCTGTTATGAGCTGCAGAATATATCATACTATATACATATTAACCTTGACCGGCATAAATTCTTATAGATCATAGTCATAGAAACAGTGTTTGGGGATAAAGATGAAGGAAGGTTCACAAACTAATCTCTCCCATGGCCTCTGTACTTTCCTGTGTCCCCAGGGGTCTGCTGTCTGATTAAAGAGTCTCCCCAGCGCACAGTGATTGAATCCATGGCTGATGAATGAAAAGACCCTACAGATATGGCAGCACAGTAACTGCACTGACTCAATAGGCCATAAATAAAAAGCAATGCTCTGCTTAAATAATAACCTTTGTATATACTGCACATCTAAACAGAAATAACTGCCATATAAACCCCACTCATCAACAGGGTACACTTCCCCTTTAAGAGCAGGGAACAGAGGTGACTTAACAACTAAGGGTTTGACAGTTGGTTTAGTCCGTTGGTTGGCATTGCAGCGAGTGGTAAGTGTATATTTCCCCTGAGATTTTTTGTCAAATAACGCTCATTTTAGCTATAAAAAAGAGGGAAAACAGTTTGGTGATGGGCCCCAGGCTAACAGGTACTGATACTCTCACTGATTTTAGGCAATTTGGAGAATTTTCCTCTAAAATGGACTTTGGAGATACCTTTAATCTTAGCTCTGGTTGTGGGACACAGACCCAGGATTTGGCAGGTATGCAGGGCTGCCAACAAATATACACTTTTTCTACAGCAACCCCATAAGTAGGTAACATTTGGGGACCCCTGTGCCTCACAATAAAATAATTTATTTGTATGCCCAGTATTGACAAGCTCCTTATAGTTTTGTCCCTCTGCCCTGCTCTTATGTACCAACCTTCACATGTAACTGAATTGAATGGAATAAATAGCAATGCTTTTTCCTTTTACACAATAACTTGTATTAATAAGTCTCATGATTTAAGAACAGGGATGAGAGGTGAATTTACACCTAAGGATTGACAGTTGGTTTAGTCCGTTGGTTGGCAGGGTGATGAGTGTACTTTCCCTCTGAGACATTTTTTTGCCAAATAAGCCATATTTTAGAGAAATAAAAGGGAAATAGTTGGGTTATGCCCTCCCAGACGAACGAGTGTTGCTCCGATCACAGATTTTATAGAATTTTCCCCTAAAATGGGCTTATGAGATGCCTTTAATCTGGTTGGGAGACACAGACCCAGGATTTGGCAGTTATGCAGTTATGCTGACAGCAAATATACACTTTTCCCACTTGGAGTCCATAAACAGATAACATTTGGGGACCCCCATGCCTCCCCATAAATATTTTATATTTATGCCCAGTATTAACAAGCTCCTTAGAATTGTGTAGAGTTTTGTTCCTCTGTCCCTGGGTATCTGCCCTGTTCTGATATACCAACCTTGCAACTGAATTTAATGGAATACATAGCAATGTTTTTTCCTTTTACAGAATAACAATTTCTCGCATGCCCTTTCCCTTCAAATCTTCCATATATGTGTGTGGTGTGGGGGGGGCAACAAGGTACATGGTATTGAATACTAATGAATAATAATATTTGATTGCTAAATGTTTCCTATAGCAGGGGGGTAGGGGTGAACACTGGGCAATCTGCATTTGGACAGTGATCTTATGTAGCAACATGGTCCTAGAGGAACGTTGTTTCATTTCACTGTTTAATGTACAAACGTATATGGATGAAATGAGAATAAACTCACTCTTGAATTGACTCTTGATGTACTTCACTCTCACTGTACCAATGTTCATTTTTGATTGACTGCTATGAGGTACTATATTGTATAAACTGATGGTCAGTACCTGATGGGAATGACACAAAGCTTGAGTTAAGGGTAAAATAGCCAGATCTCTGCCTTCCTCTGTATTTTATAGGAAATATTAAGTGCTACATGCATTATCTCTGAAGCTAATTTGTCAATTTTTTCTCTTCCCTATACAGATTGCTACAGTGTGCGGATTGCTTATTTTTTTAGCAATTTATCAGCGATTTTGGATGGTTTTTTTTCTGGCATCTCCTTAATTCAGATTATTACATTTGTCTGTGAACACATATAAGGAGAGCCACAATCTAAAGAGGGAGACCCTCCGGGGTTCCCTGGCCTTGTGCCGGCCCCTGTATTTTAGCCAAAAGCCAAAACATCTTGGGCTTTTGGTTTTTTTTTTGCTCATCTTCTGTCATCTGAAGAACTTCACTTAAGAGGTAATCTTGAAAATTTGCTTTCAGGGTTCTTTTATGCTACCTAATTCCCCTAATATCGCCTGACACCTATGTCCTTACTGAACACCTATTTTGTACTCGCGCTGCTTTCTAACCCAAATCACATGTGACTAATAGAAATGGGGAATGTTATTTTTGGAGGCTTTGCTGCCCACAAGAGAGGCCATTTCACCTTGCCATCACCTTAGAGGTACTTGGATCTGGAACCTATTCCCTCATAAGCCGTGTCGTTATTGTTCTAAGGCTAAATTAAAGGTACATGAGGAAATCTGTGCTGCCAGGCAGCAAATTTCCCAATAATGTTTTTCCCTTTACTAACATGTGGAATATGCTGTATCTTCCACATGAGGTGATCCACCAATATCGCTGGAAACTGCCTTCTGCCTTTGTCCTTTTGGTGTTTACGGTAGGTCGGTTTGCCGACAAATCCATGGTTTAGTAAGGGAACAAATGCCCCCATGTTCCACAGCCCTAAAGTGATGTACAACAATATATTTTTGATTAGAGGATTCATTTTATCACTCATTCTTTCCTGAATTATTTGTACTGTTTAGAATTAATCTCTTTATAATGCCTAAATATAAACATCTTTTTTTTCCATGTAGGAGTGAAAATGGGCGCTTTTCCCTGCAAAACTCAGTGTTTTGATATGGTAAGTGTGATGGAAATATTAAGCCTTTCATTTAATGTTTTGAGCATTGGGAGGAGGCTGCATTGGGGATACATGTGTGACTTACAATAACTGTTATATTTAGTTGGTGGGTATGTGAATATATATGAAGCAACATGTGGCAGTCTTAGGTTACTGTTAAGAGGAATGGAGGGAAGGAGCAATATTACTAGGATAATAAGTATTCTATACAGACACTGAAGTTTGTGTGTCAATGGGATGCATAGGGATGTTACTTAAATGTTTTTATTTATTTATTTTAAATTCAGGTAGCTTTTATTGGCAAATTCCAAATTAGACAATGACACGAATGACATTTTAGACTGCACAGCAGTCACAAAAGCAGAAAAAAAGTGTTTCGTATTCAGTATTACAGATGTTTACAAACATATAAAACACAAAATTATAGTCAATATTAAATATGCTGCTGTTGCACACCTTTGTTATTAAGAGCAATTCACTGCACACCCAACAGAATACCCACCACTAGCATCCTATTCATATAACAATGAAAGGCTGAATAAAATAGCCAATTATTCACTAAGCATTAACAGTTTGAATTTGGGAAAATGTATCAACCCATTTATCCCATATTTTATAGAACTTATCTGGACAACCCCTTTTAAAGTAAATTATACGTTCAAAATTACAAGTATCCTGTATGATATTTATCCATACTTGAATTTCTGGGGGAGTTCTACTTTTCCAATTTTGGGTTATAAGTTTTTTAGCCAAGAAGAGAGATTCATGAATAAATATTCTGGTATACTGATTAGAGACCGTACGACCCACGATATTCAGTAAGCAGACCTTAGATGTTCTAGGAATGACAACCCCTGAAATATTATCTAGATGATTTAAAACTTCAGCCCAATAAGGTTTAATAATATTACATTCCCATAATATATGTACTAACGTGCCTTTCTCCACTACGCTCCTATTACAGACCTCAGGTATAGCAGGGCTTATCAAGTGCAATCTTACTGGAGTAAGATACGCCCTATGTAAGACATATAATTGAACCACTCAATTTATAACATACAGAGACTATTTGAGGAGACTCAAGGGCCTCTTGCCATTCCTAATCTAGAATAATATCCACTGCTGTTTCCCATTTAATCTGAAGAGTTTCCAATGGGGCATCATTACTAGCCTGCAATAACACTGCATATAAACTGGAAATTAAGCCCCTAGTGGATGATCTATTTAAATAGGTGAGCAGCTTATTCTCATTGACCTGTATAGCCTTTAAATGATGCGTAGCCATAAGGGCTTGTCGCACTCCCAAATATTGAAGCCACCAATTTCCTGGCAATCCAGTAGACTGTTGTCTCTAAACGTAAAGATGCCCCGTTCAGACCATATGTCCCCTATTGTAACAAAGCCTTTATCAGACCAAACTTTCATATTACCCATTTGGGCCAAAAGTATAAATTATTCCATAACGGAGTGCGGGGATCTGTATGTTGCTCTTTAGTAATTTGTAGTGCCATTAACCATATCCGGGACATATAACGAAGCATGGGATGAACAGGCGACTGTTTCACATTTTTGGGTACTTTTAATGGCCTCATATACTTCCAGCTCAGAAATATCCTGACCTAAAGAAAGATTTAGTTCTTGTGAGAGCTGAGGGAGATGGGCCTCGTTCAGAAATTGTGAAACTTCCTGTGCACTGTTTTGCAATATGGACATATATAGTGTTTTATAGAAATTAGCGAAGGTCTCTTTAATTAGACTAGTCTGTGTGATGAGCTGGCCATGATCATCATAAAATTCAGAAATTATAGGAGGAGTGTCGTGCGTTTTAGAGAGATAAGCAAGTAACTTGCCTGCTCTTTCACTATGTTCAAAAAAATTTGCTCTATTAAACAATAAACCTCTCTTAGCTTTTTGTTGCAACAGGGAATTATACTCAGTTTCAGCCTGTCTTAAAAGTTGGAAGTTCTGTGGGCTAGGATCAATATGACTCTGTACAGTCAATTGCCAAACTCACTGCTCTAAATTAGTTTCATCCCGTGCAGAAGCTTTTTTAATTGCAGTGATTTCAGAATGTAGTAGGCCTCGAAAGTAGGCCTTAAAGGTATGCCAAGCTATTTCAATATTATCTGCAGTTAAATTATGGTGAAAGAAAATCCTCTATTTTAAATTCTAATCCCTCATCATTATTTATAATGTCCAACCAAATAGGATTAAAGGACCATGACTGAATCTGAGAATGCAAAGGGGTCCCATTATCCCAAATCACTTGCAATGGGGCACGGTCTGAAATTCCCCTTGGGAGGTAAATGGCCGTACGGATGTTAGGAAGTAAATCACTAGAGACAAAAGCCATATCAATCCTAGATAGGGACATATGAGAAAAACAGGAAAAAACCTTTTCTTGTGGGAGCATACGCCTCCATGCTTCTTGAAGACCCATAGTAGACATTAACATAGAGAGGTTAGTGGATCTAATCTCCTGGATTGTACCCTGGATACACTGTCTATCCATACAATCATCCAATACAGTGTTAAAATCACCAGAGGCTATTACTTGGGCCCTTGGATAATCTGCTACATAAGACATTAGTTGAATAATACATTTGTCAGAATAGGGAGGTGGAAGATAAATATTAGTCAAAATAGTTTACTTCATGTTGAGATAGCAGTGAATAAAAACAGAACACCCTTGTGGAGCTGAATGTACAGAAATGAGTCGAAAATTCGCTGACTTTCTGATAAGTGTAGTTACTCCCCCATATATATTGAAACGGAGGAATGAAAGGCCCAACCAACCCACGGTCTTTTTAGAGTTAACACTTTACTCCCTATCAGGTGAGTTTCTTGTAACATGTTTACCTCTGATGTATTTTTTTTGACAAAATCTAACACTACCTTTCGTTTCACACAGTCATTAAGGCCCCCAAACATTCCATGTTAAAATTGAAAATTGAAAGGGGTTTAGCCATAATCTATATTGTTCCCATGTGTTAAACAGCTTATCAGAAGTTTCATGACCATTACGTGTCTGTTGCCTGAGCTACCTGAGAAAAAAAATTACAGAACTATTTACAGCCCAGCCCATGCTAACCGCCAAAATGATGGAAAACATTACCAACCTTTCTGCTCAGACCCAACTTTGAGCAGAATTAAACCCTAGAACCCAACAGTAGCAACAATAATGCTGTATTAAGCAATGGGGAGGCAAACCTGGGTAGGGACACCGTAAATGGCGTCGGAAGGTAGAATCGTGAGGGTTGGGGCTCCGCTGCTCCGAAGCCACTATAACCAGAACCATATAGGTACACACATCACCCAATATATACATACAGTATCAGCATTGTGAATACTCATTGGACCCAACACATATATAGCAATAGCTAAAAAATAAAAAAATTTTAATTTAAGCTGCCTTTCCCAGCACACTGACAAGTCCAAATAAGTCCCCATATACCACAAGGGATCCATAGTCAGAATAACAATCGTTCATGGACGTAGAAAAGACAAGGAAACCCAATAACTTGTGGGGCAAGTAGACCATAGCAAAATGCTGTCAAAATAAGCACAGCTCGGTGTAACAAATTTCAGCCTTTATCATAGAGAAGCTTCCATGTACGTAGCAAAGTATTAAGCAGTTCTGCGTAGACTTCTGCCCACAAGGTAGCACATACGTAGAACCGTTCATCAGCTGATATAATATAACTTTTAAAGGCAATTATGGCCATCCAATTGAGCAACTAGGCTTTCTAAAACAAGTTGTATAAACATGTAGCAGGTGGACATCACTCCATTCAACCTGCCAATATAGGTTTAAACATTTGCCCTCATGTTTCTCACGGGTTTTGTTTCACCTTTACAGGACGATTCTTATTCATCGCTTGACCAAGCTCATCACTGGTCAAGGCCAAATTCCCTGGATTTAAGAGAACATCTGGTTATGAAGATCCAGACAGCTGGGGCTGACAGACTCGATGAATCGACGAGCGGCAAGAAGATCTTAGCTCAAGCAAACAAGATCTGGAAGGAGTCAGGGAAGAAGCTTAAAAGGCTTTACTCTGCCCTTCAGAAACCAGATGAGGCGATTGCCCTGAGAGACAATGAGGAGAGCCCAGGTGAGATATGGAAGTTTGTTTTGCTTTGTCTCCTGCTGAACATAGCAGGGTGTCAAGTAATTTCAAAATTCAGAAATGTTATTACAGGGAAACATCACACTGAGTTGGGATAAAAAAATAAAATGGCCTTTCACTTTTGCAGATGTTACTGACAATCTGGAGAGTCCCTCACGTGGCCCTGTCACTTCATATCATAGTGACAAACTCCCAGCAGCGCAGGAGGCCACTGCAGCTGAAGTGCAAGAGATGTCACAGTGCTCCAGTGACTCTACTTCACACGTACGTAGATTGGCTTGTTTACAGATTCAGCTTTCCATTTCTGAAGAGGAACCAGTTCCTGATACCACCGAGGTGGAGCTGATCTCCAACAGGTATGTGGAATGTTTTAAGCCTTCCCAAACTTTTTTCTTCTGATACAGATAATGTTATGACGGTAACAACTAATAATTGTTCTTTCTTTATAATATAAGTGAGGAGCCTACAGATGGCATAACTTCCCAGTCAGAAGAAGACACACCTCATGCTGAGATATCTGAGACTGAGGACAAATGGTAAGGTCCATGTGGGAGTCCAAATCTTATATATAGCTATAAGGCCTTTTTTTACTATACAATTGAATTGATACATTTCCTTCTGTAGTGCTGCTAATTTCCCCTTCATACATATGGTACTAACAGGGATGAAAAACCAACTTAAAATATATGTATTAAAAAAATGAAACTTAAAATTTCTTTTAATTATCCTTATAGTGACGTACCAACAGATAATGTGGAGTCCAGCGAGGAGGGAGAAGCATCTCTTGAAATTCCAGTTGACCCCGCTGATGAGCTCAGCCCAAGGACAGAACATCCGGTACTAGAGCTGGAAGAAACAGAAGACATACGGTATGATACATATTCTTATACATAGAAAAGATCTTCTTTTTCTGTTCATTGGAACTTATGGAATTCCTTTTTACCCTGTGCTGTACCAATAACTTCTACACTAATGTGAAAATGAATATGTCCAAAAGCAATGACATTAACTTTGCCTTTATACTCATAGCGAGGTGTCTGTAGATGTAGAGGAAGCCCCATGTGAAACATCAAAGGAGTCATCCCCTGATGACCCCAGTGCTGCTCCAGAAGCAAGTAAGGAGCCAGAGGAACATCAAGAAGCAGAGCCCCCGATGGATGAGGAACGGGAACCAATGTATGATGAAACAGCAAACACATACAATACTGGAAGAACATTCTGTTTTATGAAGTGGGTCTAAATCTGCAATTTCCTTTTCAGAGACCTGGAATTCAGCGGTATTTGCCAGAAAAGACCTCCGCCGCTGCGCCCTACTAGGCAAAGGTGGATACGGAAAGGTAATTTTCTCAGTTCATTAGAAGTATTGGTACATTTATTGTCTCATTCAGGCTAACTAAACGCTTTCTCTCATTCCAGGTTCTCCTTATTCAGCACAATCCCACAAAGAAATATTGTGCTGTAAAAGCCATGGCCAAAGGGAAGATCTACACCTCTGATGACATTGATGGGTCAGTTCTCAGGGAATGATCATTATTCCAACAATTTTGCACCGTGTTCTACTGTAATTTGTTCTTTAATAAATGCTAATGCCACATTTTCATGATTTTCTTTTTCAGAATCTTGACAGAGAAACGCGTCATGCAAATCACCAAGGAGAGCCTTTATACTGTCAATTTATACGCCACTTTCCATACAAAGAATATGCTCTTCTTTGTAATGGAGTTTGCTGCCGGTGGCAGTGTAAGGACCCACTTGCAGAAGGCTAGAACTTTTGACATACCGAGGGCTAGGTAAGCAGGACTGTACTTTCAGTGGGGTTCACATGGGGGCATTTGACGTAAGACAATCATTTCACCAGAGCAGAACCATTAATATTGCCACAGAAGGAAGTACATGGCTAGGTATCTCGATATTGCCACTCAAAGATTCATTTGTGGGCTGCTCAGGTGACAGGATTGGCAGAACAAACAAAGTTGTTGCTAAATCATACATTATCTGGTTATTTAGCCAACTGACTAAACTACTGGATAAACGTTTAATGACTTTGTATTTTGATTATTTTGTAGGTTCTACGCAGCCTGTATTACACTGGGTTTGGAGGAGTTACATGAAAAAGGCATTATACATAGGTAAGCAAAAAAAAGTGTTGGTTTCACAGCTTACGTCTTCATCTGACTAGCAGGAAATACATTGTTCTGGCACATACAGAACAAGATATTATATAACATTCTTTTGTATTTATTACAGAGACATGAAGCCTGACAACCTCCTCGTAGACAGCCAAGGTTATGTCAAAATTGCCGATTTCGGCCTCAGCATAGATGGTAAGTTTACCTTATAATCCACAGTTTCTATACCATAAATGCACTTTAGAAATGTTCATTTCCAAATGAACTGATCTGACTGCGCTGGAACAGTAGTTCTGTTGTGCCCAGTTCTGTGGTCAGAATGTGTTACTATTTATAAATCAGCTGTGACGGCCTTCACTTTACTTACCTTTCCTCTCGTGTTTTAGGACTTGCACCCAACGGCAGCATCAGTGGCGCAGTAGGAAGCCCTGCCTATATGGCTCCAGAAGTTGTCAACGGAGAGCATTACACCAAGGCTGTGGACTGGTGGGCTTTAGGGGTGATCTTATACGAGATGCTCCTAGGGAAGGTAAGCAGAGAGCTCAATTAGTAGTTTGAATGAAAATGTAAAATACAGTAAAAATAAAATCTTTCTGGAAGTACCAGAGACTCTCATCTTTCATTATTTTCTCTACTTATAAAAGTAACAGCGACGCAGGGATCAAACACATTGCAAACGCAATGACACCAGTACTTTGCACATATGCATCACTGAACCACTACTGTATCCATTATGCTATAAAAATGCTGATGTTCTGCCTTACAGAGACCCTTCACTGGAAAAGACCAGGAATGTCTATTTGATTCAATTATGGAACAGGAACCAGTGTACCCACCAACCCTGCACACAGATGCAAGAAACCTAATATCAGAGGTAAGTTGTCCCAGTAACATCAATAGATTC
Source organism: Xenopus laevis (assembly GCF_017654675.1). Lineage (NCBI taxonomy): Eukaryota > Metazoa > Chordata > Amphibia > Anura > Pipidae > Xenopus > Xenopus laevis. The sequence continues at coordinate 53,363,230 of NC_054377.1, read as the reverse complement.
AGATCAGCTAATTGTGACTTATTACCCCATATAGGCAGAACACTCCTGTGTGAGTAACACCACTTTTCTCTTTTTAGCTCTTAGAAAAGAACGTAGAAGATCGACTGGGCTCTGCTGTGGATGGGGCTTTTGATGTCGCGGCACATCCTTTCTTCAAAGTAAGTTTCGATTTATCATTACCAATATTTCGCCTTTCATTTGTCATTACAGTGACAAATATTCTAGGATCTATTGTGCTGTAATAATAGATAATAGCTGTATAGAAAGTTTGCGGCTACGGTCCCACCTTGTCTAGCAATGGAGAGTCATCTCCCCAGTTTCACATTAACATTAAGCAATATCACGCCTGGGATGATAATTCAACATTAAGTGCCTCTGAATTACATTTCTTATTGTCTACTTTGCAGGATTTCGACTGGAATGCTATGTTGGAGCAGAAAGCGCAGCCCCCTTTTGTTCCACAGCTAAAAGGTCCAGAGGACCTGAAATACTTTGATGAGAGATTTACAAAGCTGGATCCCAATATAACTCCACCCAAAGGCATCTGCGCTGAAATGGCAGAAGAAATCTCAGACGCCTTCTATGACTTTGCTTATGCAGCATGTTAGCTGCAAATAGAAGATGGGAGTCCAAGAAAGAATAACAGACATCATCTTGCCAGGCTAATGACGTAAAAGAACAAGAAACCAACACAGCCTGGAACATGGAAGGCAGGATAAAGGGATCAAGTTAGTGGCTGCTCCACAAATTTAGTGTTTCTCCTTTTCCAGGTCTACAGACATCAACCTACCAGCAACCGGTAACTGGACTTTTGGCAATGCCTCCTACAGACTGGCACATTTTTGAGGCAGTAGGCTGCCATTATGTACATATTGTTAAATAAGAACATACCCCTCACCATTTATCACCCTTACCTACTCCTCTTCTATGATTTTTCTTGTAAATAGTTAAAAAACGTTAAAACATGTTATATATATATATCTTTACATACACACGCACACACAAACATCTGAATCACAGCTGCCAGAAGGGGCAAGCAGTACATACTGGGGACAGGGATATGGTTGAATACACATAAGCACATTTATGCCGCTCAGTAGACCCTGCATTCCTTTTCATGCCATCCCTCAGACTGTAGAAGCCGGGTTCTGCAGGCTGCCTGGGGAGTCTAATGTAATGAAGAGGAATGCAGCATTCACCTAGCAGCTTAACGGTGCTCATGTATATGCTCCCATATTGCCCTTTGCTTCTTTTCCTTCTACCACAATTCCACTAGTGGTGCCTTCCCTTTTATTCAAAACATGGCTTTATATATATAGGTGCACCCTTAAGCCACTCTGTAGCCCTTGCATTCCCTTTCACTCCATCCATCAGACTGCAGAAGCCGGGTCTGCAGAATGCCTCGGGTCTAGTAAAATGGAATGAAATGCAGCATTCACCTAGTAGCTTAAAGGCGCTCATGTATATGCTGCCATACTGATTTCTATGTCACTCACCCTGTTTGCCTTGATTAAATGTGGCATTGATCCTGGGAGCAAATCCGATTGCCGATAAGGAGTCAGGAAGAAATTTTTCCCTCTAGTGAAGCATATTGGCCGAGCTTCCGAGGGTTTTTGCCTTCCTCAGGATCAAAAAGCCTAATTTATTCCATCAATAAAGCTGTGATTTACACAGATTAACCACAAAGCCTCTGTGTGTGTTTGTCTTTATTCTGGGTATTAAGGGGCTGGGTATAAAGGGTTGGTTGTTTCTTAAAAAAGCCAGGTTAATATGTACAGGGAGAGTCAAATGGAAGTGTGTGAAGCCAAAAAACCCAATACCAATTGGGTTTAGAAGCTGCCAATCTGTTTAGAAGCTGCTGTGTTGTTGTAAGGGTCCCATTTGCCTTAGAAACCAGTCAGTGAAAGGTGATGAGATGAATGCAAACTATTGCTGATGAAAAGGGGTAGTTAGAATATAACATTTGGTGTTGTGTGGCATATAAATATTATGTAATCATAAGGAGAATACAGAAGAGAGACTGAGAGTCTTTAGGGTCTGGTATTGTGAGAAGGGAAAGTTGTGCTCACCACTAATTTTTCAAAACATTAAGCAGGGGTACAATGAGGCTGTTACCATAAAATTCAAAGACAAATACAAAAGGTCCTCTGCACTCAACCCATTATCAATATAGTATGGATATTGAAACATTTTGTCCTTAAGCTACTAAAATGCCTTACCCTTCAAACAAAACAGGGATTGTTTGTCCATATATTGCAATATATTTAAATATATTAAATATGAATGAAAAATGGCAGACTTTCATGTGATGGGCCACACAAGGGGGGGGGCAGTGGCGGGGCGCATCTGGCCAGTTGCATAGCACTGCTAGAGACTGTAATACCCTCTAACTACTAAGCAGCGCCAGGGCAGCCAGACGCCCTAGGTAACCTGGCCGGTCGCAGCACCCAAAAGACGTGTGCGCATTCACGAAAAGGGAACAGGGCTAGGGGGCATAGAAGGTAAGTGCCTGACGTCCACTCAGCTTTGTGCCCTAGGCACATGCCTACTCTGCCTACCCTAGTTCCGGCCCTGCTACGAAGTCACCCTACAAAGGCTAAAGAAAAAGAGCAGAGTGCAAAATAAATAAAGAAATATATTACCAGCGTTAAGAGTTTATCTTCATCAAACAGACACTTTATTACAAATGTTGCTTGAGAACCACACTACCATATGAAGCTATGCCCATAAATAATGAAATGAACAAGGCAGAATTATTATGCCTCCCTATAAAAAATATGATGGACCTACTGAACATCCAAGCTGGGTTTATACTAGCAGAAAAATGACTGTTCATATAAATCGGCCTTTCAGTTTATGAGATGCTTTAATGATCCCAAAACAGGTATAACTCCCTTCACCCCACACTCACCATGAAGATGTCATTTGTGTCAGGAACTTACCCACCGGTTCTGAATAGCTCACACAGATTGTAAAACTAGAAAACAAGCATCAGGTGTTCGTTAGTTTAATCACTTTCATTAAGAGTATTTGTGCTATCCTTCAAAATGGATGCAGTTTACAAAATGGTTGCGACATACTGAATAGAAAAAAGGGTGACGATTGCAAATTTGAACGTTTAAATACATATACAGGTATGGGACCTGTTATTCAGAATGCTTGGGACCTGGGGTTGTCCGGATAATAGATCTTTCCATAATTTGGATTTTCATACCTTAAGGGGCAGATTTATCAAGGGTCGAAGTGAATTTGAGAGAATTTTCGAAGTAAAAAATTCGAAATTCAAAGTAATTTTTTGGATACTTCGACCATCGAATAGAATACCACTTCGAATTTACTTCGAATTCGATTCGAAGTAAAAATACTTTGAATATTCGACCATTTGATAAGCGAAGTACCGTCTCTTTAAAAAAACTTTGAATTCAATAATTCACCACCTTCTACAGCATTTTTCTAAGTCGATCGTACAATTCGAAGGTTTTAATCGTTCGATTTTACTTCGACCACAGAATAGCCAAATTCAATGAAAAAAAGTTCGAATTCAATATTTGAATTCGAAGTATTAAAATTCGATGGTCGAATTTCGAAGTATTTTTAACTTCGAAATTCGACCCTTGATAAATCTGCCCCTAAATCTATTAGAAAAATCATGTGAACATTAAATAAACCCAATAGGCTGGTTTTGTCTCCAACAAGGATTAATTATATGTTTGGATCAAGTACAAGGTACTGTTTTATTATTACAGAGAAAAAGAAAATCATTTTTAAAAATTTGGATTATTTGGATTAAATGGAGACTATGGGAGATGGCCTTTCCGTAACTCGGAGCTTTCTGCATAGCGGGTTTCCGGATCACAGATTCCATACCTGTACTGGGTTTCAAATTTGGAAAAAGAAAGCTAATTTTGGGTTTCAAATTTGGAAAAAGAATGCGCGTTAGTAATAGTGATGGGTGAATCTGACCCATTTCGCTTTGCCAAAAATTTGCAAAGCGGCAAAAAATTGCAGAAATGCATTGAAGTCTATGGGCGACAATATTTTTTTGACGCACGGCAATATTTTTTCTCCCATTGGAGTCTATGGAAGTTATTTTCGTGGCGAAACTTGGCAAAAAATTCCGCTCAACACTAATTGGTAATTTTTACTTGTACATTTTGTCACGGGCTGGATAATTCACTGATAACCACTAGCTAAGGACTAGCATTATTCTCTGGCACCAGACGCTGGGAATTAAGTGAAGCGTTGAACCTTATCTTTTTTAAGTAATTTCACTCTTTAATAACACTTTTTGTCAGTCTCTGAGAATTATTATTGTTCTACCTCCAACTCCAACTCAATAGTATGAATTGGATCTAGATTTATTCAGAAGAACCTGGCCAAATCACAGTGAGATAGCTATGGCAAGTGCCCTCAATTGGGAATGACTTTAACAGGGGATTGGAAGTGTCAGGAGCAAAACTCCCGTTTTGATTTCATGGCATATTTTATTTTTACCATAAAACTTTTGCTTTGCACCTGTAGGAGTCTTTTTTTTTTATTTGCAGGTAAACCTGGTGAGAAACTCCAGTCATCAATAGAAGCAAGCAGTTTTCCCTACAGTTAGGACCTACACTTACACTTCTGGAAGCTAGTCTCTCTCAATAAAAGATAGCCTCACTGTTACAGGCTTAGCATTTTCTGCCATCCTAATAAACTTAAGAATTGTTTTTAGCACCTGGGATTTTATCTTTATATCTAACATATTCCTACATGCTCCTCCCCTCTATTCCCTTTCTGCTCTTTTTTTTCCATTTGCTTCTCTCACGCCATTTCTCCCAGTACCAAAGTGTCTGCCCCACTTTTCTGTTCTCCTCTCACAACTTTCTCTATATATCCCCTCTATGATGCTTTTCCCTTTTTAACTCCATTATCTATTACCCCTCATTTTAACCCCCCCTTACAACAATTGTTTGGGTGGCCCCACGTGTACCCTTAGGCCACCTCCCACCCGCAGAAAATACACGGCAGCAAAGCATAGAGTGCAGAATCGGCTGGGGAGGAGGAACCATTCAGCAGACGCTGCAATCTGGGCTCTCTTGTCCACCAGGCCCCCACATGACCAAGGGATCTGCTGTACTATAGTTAAGCCCCTTTCCATTTTTAGCCCTTTTCTCTTCTGTTTTAACTTATCCCCATCCTCTTATTTTTTCTCTTACTTTCCACTCTTTTCTTCCCTTTCATGTTATCTTATACTCTCCTGCTTTCTCCTCTTGCTCGTCTCTTGTCATTCTTACTTTTCATTCCCTATAAACTTCACCCTCTATCAATTTGCTGTTTTTGCCATTTTCTCACTTTACCTGCTGTCTCTTCTTTTTTCCCTTAATCCCTTTGCCTTATTCCACATCTGTTCCCATTTTTCCATCCCACTGGTTACGAATGGTATCACTAACCCAGAACAAACCCCAAGGTCCTGGCTTCACCTCACGCTTCTGCCTATAACAGCCGCCTTTCACTTTGGGAGGAGCCCTCCGCTACTCGGATGCTGCTAGGTCTTAAAGTGAGAGGAGCAGGGAGAAAGTTCTGGGCAGAAAAGGGAACCAAACATTTACTGAAGGAATGGGAAACAAGGAGCAGGGCCGGGCCAGGCCAGGTGGGCGCCCTAGGCAACCCGGCCTGGCAACCCTATCAACCCCCCCCCCCACGCATGCACTTTCGTGTCCAGGTGTGACTGAGAGAGGTGAGAGCGAACAGGGAGCAGGGAGGAAGCAGGCCGGCGTGACTACAAGATAAGGGGAGGGAACTGAAAGCAGACAGGGAGCCGGCCGGCGCGACTGACAGGAGAGAGTGAACAGAGAGCAGGGGGGAAACGGCAGGCACGACTCCAAGAAGAGGGGAGGGAACTGAGAGCAGAGAGGGAGCCGGCTGGCGTGACTGACAGAAGAGGGAGGGAACTAAGAGGAGGGAGGGAGCCGGCCGGCGCGACTCAGAGATGAGGGGAGGGAACAGAAAGGAGGGAGGGAGTCGGCCAGCGTGACTGACAGAGGAAAGAGCAAACAGAGATCAGGGAGTGAACCGGCAAGCGCGACTCAAAGTTGAGGGGAGGGAACAGAAAGCAGGGAGGGTGCCGGCCTGACTGAGAGAGAAGAGAGGGGAGGGGTGAGTGAGGGAGGGAACAGCGATGGAGAGGAGGTTCACAGGAGGGAAGGAAGACTGAGGAGTGCGGACTAGGGGTAGGCAAAGGACAATTTATAGAGGCAGCTGCCCAGCGCCCCCCTATCAATGCTCCCTAGGCAGCTGCCTCTTCTGCCTACCCCTAGTTCCGGCCCTGACAATGAGTGTGGTCAATGGAGGGGCTGAGTTGATACCAATCAGGCAGAGCAGTACAGATTCACAGGTTGGGTCAGAAGCACCAGTATCGCAGTACAGTAACAGGTTCCAAGAGAGTAGTCAGAGATCAGGCAAATGTCAGGACAGGCAGCAAACTAGAAAAAATTAAATAGTAAATATATGGATTTCACACCAATTATGATGTCACAAGTGGCGTGCCAAAACCAAAAAGACATCAGAAAAAGAAGCAGCGCATATTGGCACGCATGGAAGGAGAAGACTGCGGGTGTCCCTGCCTCACAGCTGCACCGCCAGGTATTCTCACACTGGCTTTTTATTGGGCCACATGTTACAAGTGCTTGATAAACAGGAATAGAATCTATTAAACAAAATACTCAGGACCTGGGGTTTTTAGGAAAAGGGATACTTCCATTGTTTGGATCTCCATACCTTAAGTCTGCTAAAAACAAATAAACTTTAAAGAAAGCCAATAGAACTCTTTTGCCACCAATATGGATTCATGCAGCTCCTCTGTAAAGCTCCCACAGATAAACTCTAATTCATTTCCCTGGGGTTGATGAGCACAGCAAGCAACAAAACACTGCACAGCTTGCTAAGAACCCCATGATCGTGGGCAATGGCAAAAAGCAAAATAAAACAGCACTTTGTACAACTCACCACATTCTATGGATCGCATTCCTGAAAGGGAACATCTGAAAAAATCCATGTTGCTCCAACAAGTCCTCTTCAGCAGCTTCATCCCCAGCACATCCCCAACCTAATAAAGAAAGCAGGACAGCCAAGTATAACAACAATAAAGCCAATGCATATCACCTTAACAGAACCTGTTTTAGAAATACTTTTGGTCCAACTTAGAACTGACATACTTTATGGCACCGAATAAGTGATCAAAGAGTTTGAAGCAGAAATAGAAGGACTGGGAGACCAGCCATTTGGAGAACAAAATGGTCGAACTAGTAACAACTTGGCAGATAAATCTAACACCAAAGTTGAACAAATAAAAATAGTACAAGAGAAATAAAGAGGCTTGGAAAAATGCTATAGATGCAATAATGTCAAAATTAGAGGCAAATCACAGGAGGTTAAACCAGATCAGTTGAGGGGATTTATACAATGCTTTATATTATAGATCTTCCCTGAGACGCCTTCTTATCATTTGATAACTGCCTGTATCGCTCACAAATAGGGATTACCCACTAAAAAAATCATTAATAAACACAGAACCGCCACCATTATCAACAGCCTATGGCAACATTACCCTCAAGCCACCTCAATGCAGCTCAGCATGTAAATACAAAAACAAGTAGCAATGGAACTGTCACAACCAGCTGCAGCAATGACTGAACAAACTGTCCTACTACACCTTAGACTGCAATTCAGTTTAAAGGAGAACTAACTGCCCCAATAAGAAAAACCCCACCCACTACCCTAGATAGTGCTCCCTCTCTGCTTTCTCCCCACATAGTACATTATTCTAAAAAGGGTCCCTGAATATCATACTCATTATTTATGCAGAGTAGCACAGTGGAGCTCGTGGGCGATATCTTTCGCATCTTCTATTGGTCCAAGATTCTAAGGGCCCATAATTCTACAAAACAAATCTTACACTACATAAGTAACCACCCCAGCTAAATAAAATTAGAGTGACTGGTGAACCCAATGGGTGATATTTAATATTAATTGGTGCTATTTATCAAAAAGGGGCTAAAGTTTTTGTCATGTAGTGCCCTTGAGACAAAACACTCAAAAACACTTTTTTATTAAAGAGTGAAATTGTATTATTGCCTGAAAATACTCATATCTGCATTCTCCTATGGTAATGTGATTCTACTGGTAAGGACACAGCAATTCAAATTCTATGCTATATAGATGGGTATTTCCATGCATATTGTTGCCAGTGTGATATCCCCTTTCCCAGTGTGCCATTACTATAATTAAACAGTATATATATATATCTTCATGGCAAACACTGATACCTTTATTACTGCTTGCAGTTGTTTAAACCTGGCTTAGTAATAATAACTCCTATAGATAAAACTAAAATATGGCATTTTTTTGTATCAGGGGCTGAACAATATTATCCGGGAATATTAATATTTTTGTACAGGGGAACTTTTTTTTTGCCCCTGGCATGCAGAGTTACCAAATGCTTTTGGCTGAGCATGCACCTAATGATGTCCATGCACCTCTAAGTCATGACTTTACTGGATTACAGAGCGGGAACTAAATGATATAACATTGGTCTGCCAGCTGTTTGGCTAATGCAAGATTAAAACTGTAAGGCAAGTTATAAGGGATCATATACTTAGTAAACATATGTAGCAATTGAGAAACCATGGGGTGGAATACAATGTAACTATTGTATCCGCTCTGTGGTTCACAAGTTAACCAGTTCAGGTGCTGCAGTTAATTGGCCACTTAAAACTTAGCTTTTATTATTGTTACATTACAAAAACCACACTGCTATACAGACAAAACTCATCACTGAGACAAAAAAGATTTCAGTGATGCTAGGCTGTGCCCATAAAATACATATAAATTATTTAAAAACACATAGATTGGAACGGTGAGAAAAGAGCAAGAAGAACTGCAGACACTGCAGCCACGTTCAAAAAGGAGATTGATATCGGGGTGTATCTGAGTTGCTCCCCTCAGTTATTAGTCAAGTGTTGTTGCGCCCGATTAAGATATAGTCAATTATTTTCAATGGATTAATTAACACAAGGCGTCATTATATATGAAACCTCTTAATAGTATGCCAAAAGATTCCAGCCACCCTCGCCTCATTTATGCTTATTTTTACCCAGAAATTCTACCTGGCTACGTAGGGAGCGTATGGGAGCTGGTCTCCCACCGTCCATCTATGCCCACCCGGCGCGTTTCACCGGAGAACTGGCTTCTTCAGGGGCATAAGTGATTTGCGCGTGTCTTCTAACTGTTTTAATAGGGTTTGATATATTATAGTTACATAGTTAAATTGGGTAAGGTTATCATATACTTAGTGCAACACAGGACACAAAGAGCAGAAAAGCCACAATCCACATGCATTCTGCATTTTGTTCTGTTTTAAAAACTGGAACAGGTCAGTGTTGTCCAGAACAGCGTTCACAGATCCAAGTTGCCGCCATTTCTGGGCATTCCTTTTAGCCTTACTCAAAGGTACAGCCATAGACTGAGGCAATAGCAGTACAGCATGAAGAGGAGAAGAGGAAGATTCCATTCTGCAAACATGGCTCTCACACAAATGACAATAGCAGACATACCAACTCTATTCACAGAAACAAAATTTCCCTTTGTTCACTTTAAAATTCCAAGTCCCTGGGAGAAGAGTATAAGGTATTTTTGCAATTCCTAATCAGCACAGGGTGACAGGAACAAAACATGCAATTTGTGAAACAACTCTCACTGTGGGAAGTTGGTTACACTGTGTGACATTGCTGCATTGTAATAGTTTATTATATAGGTTAATGTTTATTAAAACATTATAAAACAAGTGGCTGCTGTTTAATGAACTCCTTACGCATTTCAGGAACACCCTTAATCATAGGCTAAACAAGATGATATAAAGGGGGTTATTTATCAAAGGTGGAATGTTAAAGTTTTTTAGACCTTGAATGAATTCACAACTCGAATGGTTTCTAATTTAAGAAAAAACTCAAATGGAAAAAAACATGAATGGAAAAAAACTTGAATCAACGGGTTTAGGGTAAACATCCCAAAAACATAATTGAGCAAGTTATCAGTGGAAAAAAACTTGAATCACTCGAAATGATCAAGTTTTCGACCAAAACCCTCCAAAAAATCGGGAAGGCTATTACATCTTCCAGTGATTCAAGGGACCTCTGCCATTGACTCCAACATGACCTCCATAGGTATTAGTTGGTGTATTCCAGCTATTCCCAGGGTCGAATAAAACTAAAAATAATAAAACTGGAAAAATTAAAGTTTTTTTTAAACTAAAAAAAATAGATTTTGGAAAATGCTAATTTTTCATGGAAAACACAACTCAACCCTTATTAAATCTGCCCCAAGACGTTAATTTAAACACTCAATAACAGCCCCATCTAATGGACAGAAGTATTTAAAAAACGATATACTGTATAAAGTAATGTGAAATATGTGAAGTAATGATTTATTTCATGTTACTTTATTTATTGTTTTTTTTACAAACTTTCGTTTTTTACATACATTAGATGGCACTGTTATTAAGTGTATAACTAAACGTCTTGATATCATCTCGTTTAGCCTATAATTAAGGGGTGTTCCGGAAAAGCATTAAGTGTCCATTACACAGGAGCGACCTGTATTTAAATGTTACAATAAACAGTGTTTTTTTACTTTATGAGGTGGTGTGAACTAAATTTCTTCTTTTTTGGCTTTTGATATTGCTATACCCACATCTATATGGAACCCCTCTCCTCTCACCTTCTAATGTATACCCTACTATCCTTTCATGTCTCCCACTGCCTTCTCAACTTCCCAGTGCACCTTTGCTTTTGCTTTTTCATACACCCTTTCCTTCTCAGCATATTTTGTCTTAACTTCAGTTTTACTTTGCTCATCTCTTTCCACATTTTCTGTCCCCTTATCTCCCTGGACTTTCCTTTATGTTCTTCCCCTTCCTCTCACAGCCTTTTCCCCGTTCTCTCAGCATCCCTGTTTTATCGCATGTTCTCGTCTCAGCTTCACCAGTATCGCCTGTTCTCTTCTCAGCTTTGCCGTTTTATTGCCTCTTCCCTAAGAGACAAATTGGCACAATGTTTACCACACAAACAAGATTTTTCCCCAGAGTCCCATATTAAATAAAGTTTGGAATATGTACAACCAATGTTGATATTAAAATAAATGGGTGGCAGAGCCAGAAGGGATGAGACGTGTGGGCTGTAACATGTAGCTGTGCCAAGGTGAGCAGTGTAGTCTTCTAACTGTTACTGACCTACAAATCCCAGAAACCCTTGTCAGACCAGCAGCTAATGGTCTTCTAACTGTTACTGAACTACAATTCCCAGCATCCCTTGTCAGACCTGCAGCCTGTAGTCTTGTAGCTCTTAATGAACTACAATTCCCAGCATCCCTTGTCAGACCAGCAGCTTATGGTCTTCTAACTGTTACTGACCTACAAATCCCAGAAACCAATGTCAGACCAGCAGCATCTGGTTTTCTAACTGTTACTGAACTACAAATCCCAGCATCTCTTGTCAGACCTGCAGCCTGTAGTACAAATCCCAGTATCCCTTGTCAGACCTGTCCCAGCATCCCTTGTCAGATCTGCAGCCTGTAGTCTTCTAACTGTTACTGACCTACAATTCCCAGCATCCCTTGTCAGACCAGCAGCATCTGGTCTTCTAACTGTTACTGAACTACAAATCCCAGCATCCCTTGTCAGACCTGCAGCCTGTAGTACAAATCCCAGCATCCCTTGTCAGACCTGTAGCCTATAGAACAAATCCCAGCATCCCTTGTCAGACCTGCAGCCTATAGTACAAATCCCAGCATCCCTTGTCAGACCTGCAGCCTGTAGTCTTGTAGCTCTTAATGAACTACAATTCCCAGCACCCCTTGTCAGACCAGCAGCTTATGGTCTTCTAACTGTTACTGACCTACAAATCTTAGCATCCCTTGTCAGACCTGCAGCCTGTAGTCTACTAACTGTTACTGACCTACGAATCCCAGCATCCTTTGTCAAACCAGCAGCATCTGGTCTTCTAACTGTTATTGAACTACAAATCCCAGCATCCCGTGTCAGACGTGCAGTACAAATCCCACACAAGAATGAAGCGCTCATCTCCGTTTCTTTTCCCTTTGGGACCATGTGCTTAGCAGTCAGTTTCCCACTCTGCTATGGGTATCAAATCATATGCAATATCCAACCGACCGGCAGCACACTGACACGTTGTTTCTGTAAAGTTTTTGTGATTTATTGGCTCATTATCTGTTACTGAACTACAAATCCCAGCATCCCTTGTCAGACCTGCAGCCTGTAGTCTTCTAACTGTTACTGACCTACAAATCCCAGAATCCCTTGTCAGACCAGCAGCATCTGGTTTTCTAACTGTTACTGAACTACAAATCCCAGCATCCCTTGTCAGACCTGTAGCCTATAGTACAAATCCCAGCATACCTTGTCAGACCTGCAGCCTGTAGTCTTCTAACTGTTACTGAACTACAAATTCCAGAAACCCTTGTCAGACCAGCAGCATCTGGTCTTCTAACTGTTACTGAACTACAATTCTCAGCATCCCTTGTCAGACCTGCAGCCTGTAGTCTTCTAGCTCTTAATGAATTACAAATCCCAGCATCCCTTGTCAGACCAGCAGCTTATGGTCTTCTAACTGTTACTGACCTACAAATCCCAGCATACCTTGTCAGACCAGCAGCTTATGGTCTTCTAACTGTTACTGACCTACAAATCCCAGCATCCCTTGTCTGATCTGCAGCCTGTAGTCTTCTAGCTCTTAATGAACTACAATTCCCAGCATCCCTTGTCAGACCTGCAGCTTGTGGTCTTCTAACTGTTACTGACCTACAAATCCCAGCATCCCTTGTCAGACCTGCAACCTTTAGTCGCCTGTTATTGACCTACAAATCCCAGCATCCCTTGTCAGAACTGTAGCCTATAGTACAAATCCCAGCATCCCTTGTCAGACTTGCAGCCTGTGATCTTTTAGCTTTTGCTGACCTACAAATCCCAGCATCCCTTGTCAGACCAGCAGCTTCTGGTCTTCTAACTGTTACTGAACTACAAATCCCAGCATCCCTTTTCAGACCTGCAGCCTTTAGTCGTCTGTTACTGATCTACAAATCCCAACATCCCTTGTCAGACCTGCAGTCTGTAGTACAAATCCCAGCATCCCTTGTCAGACTTGCAGCATGTGGTCTTTTAGCTGTTACTGACCTACAAATCCCAGCATCCCTTGTCAGACCTGCAGCTTGTAGTCTTCTAACTGTTACTGAACTACAAATCCCAGCATCCCTTGTCAGACAAGCAGCCTGTAGTCTTCTAACTGTTACTGACCTACAAATCCCAGCATCCCTTGTCAGACCAGCAGCATCTGGTCTTCTAACTGTTACTGAACTACAAATCCCAGCATCCCTTGTCAGACCTGCAGCCTATAGTACAAATCCCAGCATCCCTTGTCAGATCTGCAGCCTGTAGTCTTCTAACTGTTACTGAACTACAAATCCCAGCATCCCTTGTCAAACCAGCAGCATATGGTCTTCTAACTGTTACTGAACTACAATTCCCAGCATCCCTTGTCAGACCAGCAGCTTATGGTCTTCTAACTGTTACTGAACTACAAATCCCAACATCCCTTGTCAGACCTGCAGCCTGTAGTACAAATCCCAGCATCGCTTGTCAGACCTGTCCCAGCATCCCTTGTCAGACCTGCAGTCTACAGTAGAAATCCCAGCATCCCTTGTCAGACCTGCAACCTGTAGTCTTCTAACTGTTACTGAACTACAATTCCCAGCATCCCTTGTCAGACCTGCAGCCTGTAGTCTTGTAGCTCTTAATGAACTACAATTCCCAGCATCCCTTGTCAGACCAGCAGCTTATGGTCTTCTAACTGTTACTGACCTACAAATCCCAGAAACCAATGTCAGACCAGCAGCATCTGGTTTTCTAACTGTTACTGAACTACAAATCCCAGCATCACTTGTCAGACCTGTAGCCTATAGTACAAATCCCAGCATACCTTGTCAGACCTGCAGCCTGTAGTCTTCTGTTACTGAACTACAAATCCCAGAAACCCTTGTCAGACCAGCATCTGGTCTTCTAACTGTTACTGAACTACAAATCCCAGCATCCCTTGTGAAACCAGTAGCCTATAGTACAAATCCCAGCATCCCTTGTCAGACTTGCAGCCTGTGGTCTTTTAGCTTTTGCTGACCTACAAATCCCAGCATCCCTTGTCAGACCAGCAGCTTCTGGTCTTCTAACTGTTACTGAACTACAAATCCCAGCATCCCTTTTCAGACCTGAAGCTTGTAGTCTTCTAACTGTTACTGAACTACAAATCCCAGTATCCCTTGTCAGACCTGCAGCCTGTAGTCTTCTAACTGTTATTGAACTACAAATCCCAGTATCCCTTGTCAGACCTGCAGCCTGTAGTCTTCTAGCTCTTAATGAATTACAATTCCCAGCATCCCTTGTCAGATCTGCAGCCTTCTAATTGTTACTGACCTACAAATCCCAGCATCCCTTGTCAGACCAGCAGCATCTGGTCTTCTAACTGTTACTGAACTACAAATCCCAGCATCCCTTGTCAGACCTGCAGCCTATAGTACAAATCCCAGCATCCCTTGTCAGACCTGCAGCCTATAGTACAAATCCCAGCATCCCTTGTCAGATCTGCAGCCTGTAGTCTTCTAACTGTTACTGAACTACAAATCCCAGAAACCCTTGTCAGACCAGCAGCATCTGGTCTTCTAACTGTTACTGAACTACAATTCCCAGCATCCCTTGTCAGACCAGCAGCTTATGGTCTTTTAACTGTTACTGAACTACAAATCCCAGCATCCCTTGTCAGACCTGCAGCCTGTAGTACAAATCCCAGCATCCCTTGTCAGACCTGTCCCAGCATCCCTTGTCAGACCTGCAGCCTACAGTACAAATCCCAGCATCCCTTGTCAGACCTGCAACCTGTAGTCTTCTAACTGTTACTGAACTACAATTCCCAGCATCCCTTGTCGGACCTGCAGCCTGTAGTCTTGTAGCTCTTAATGAACTACAATTCCCAGCATCCCTTGTCAGACCAGCAGCTTATGGTCTTCTAACTGTTACTGATTTACAAATCCCAGAAACCAATGTCAGACCAGCAGCATCTGGTTTTCTAAATGTTACTGAACTACAAATCCCAGCATCCCTTGTCAGACCTGTAGCCTATAGTACAAATCCCAGCATACCTTGTCAGACCTGCAGCCTGTAGTCTTCTAACTGTTACTGAACTACAGATCCCAGCATCCCTTGTCAGACCAGTAGCCTATAGTACAAATCCCAGCATCCCTTGTCAGACCTGCAGCTTGTAGTCTTCTAACTGTTACTGAACTACAATTCCCAGCATCCCTTGTCAGACCTGCAGCCTGTAGTCTTCTAGCTCTTAATGAACTACAATTCCCAGCATCCCTTGTCAGACCAGCAGCTTATGGTCTTCTAACTGTTACTGACCTACAAATCCCAGCATCCCTTGTCAGACCAATTCTGAAGGAGTCTTGCGCCTGCTATAGAGAAAACATTATAAACATGACAAATAAAACAGTCACTAAAAATAACTCGAATGATGAGCCGGAGGTAATTACGTACACAATCGACCCTTTTGAGTACACCACCTTAGCCTCTGTGTGTATGGCAATGTACAGCTTAAAGTTTTTAACCAAAAACTGTATTGCAGTCTTACTCCCTGACAATTACAATAAGAAACATAAACGTTTCTCAACACCGGCAATACAGTGGTCGATGTACATTGCGAACAAAGAGGGGATCTCTATACAACATGCCTGGCTGGTTATGCTTTTGTTAATGGCAAACATATAGCCTTTGAATTTCAAGGTTGCTTTTACCATGGATGCCGTGTTTGTTATTGTGAAGATGACTTTAATCGGGTAACTGGCACTTATTTCAGTCAACTGAACCACAAAACACAACATCAAGATTCATTTTTATAAAAACAAGGGGCTTTGAGGTCTGTGAACTCTGGAACACGAATGGCATGCTATGTTGGAATCTGACAAAGACCTACAGGCATTCATTCAAGAAAAAAAGTTTCCCCAACCTTTGTCACCCTGTGATGCCCTCTATGGTGGCCGCACAAATGCTATAAAGCTCTACCATAAAGTGGCCCCGGTGAACACATTCACTATTACGATTTTACCAGTCTGTATCCCTATGTTAATAAAACAAAAATATAGCCAATTATATTGGAAAATTTTGAGTCTTTTGATTCTTACTTCGGCATCGCTAAAGTAAAAATATATCCCCCTAAAGACTTGTTTATTCCTGTCCTGCCTGTAAAGATGAACGGAAAACTAATGTTTCCATTGTGCCATACTTGTGCCTCTACGCATCAAGATATGGACTGCTGTCACACGGATGCCGAACGTGTATTTTTTATAGCAAGAATGGTGACTTCAGGGATCCTCCAAGGAATCCTACATATGTGGGGCACCTGTCAGTTTTATGACCTAAGTAGGTACATACTATTCCCCTTTAATAAATCTGCCCCATACTGTCTGGTTCCTGGGAGGTGGCAAAGTGCAGTTGAATTTCTGCACTGGCTCCAGAAAATGCTTCCTACGTTCTCATTTTAATTTGACTATTTAACTGTATACAAATTGTCACCCCCCCCCCCATGCCTTTCTTTTATTGGACGAGGCTCATGGAAATCAGTATGGCAGTGCTTTTAAACTGCTAATGTAAGGAGTGTAGGTCTCCCTCCGTTACAAATCTTTCTTTTACAGAGAATCAAAATTCACAGGTTTTTAATGTATACATGTTTATTTCTGGAACATTAAAGTGAATTTGTCTCCTTCCATGTGAAATGTATTTGTGCCATGATAATCATAACTGCTGCCAATGGTATGTCTGTACCTCAGCAAACAAGAAATGCAATTGGCCCTTAGCTGCCACATTCCTAAGAATTTGTTGTGACAATATACTGGTTACTTTCTCACTGATCATATTTAACCCTTTCCCTGCCAGCCGTTTTGTCCTAGATGCGAACATCTACTGCCAAGCAGTTTTTAGATATTTTGCACTCTTTCACTTTAAGGGCCTTTCCTGGGGTGGTCTTTTAGTTTACCCAGGAAAACAATATATTGTTTTTTTCAGGACAACCTGAACTTTCAAAATATGCAAGAATTTTGGTGTAATTCTACTTCTGTAAAAAAAAGGCTTTTAAGTGTCTAATAAAATGAAAAAAATCATGTTTCACAAAGAACAATCACATATATCAGAAATATCATTTATTTTATGTACGAGAACACAGCCGATTTGGAAAGGTCTATGTCTCCCGAACACGGCAATACCAAATATGTATAGTTTTATGGAGATTTCTCACTTGAATAGCTCAAAATCTACAAGCAGTACACTACCAAATTTCCAAAGCACCGCTCCCCAAACGGCATACTTCTGATTTCAAGGCCAAACATTCCGCTAATACAGTAGGTTTACCCTAGAAAACTACCCATTATTAGAAAGAACAGATTCTGGTGAATCAAAAATGGGTAAATATATGTTTGCACTCCAAACTACCAAGTTGTAATTGTTTCCTAAAGTTATAATGTTTTATAGAAATTGGTGAATTTTTTGAAAAATGACATCAAAGCTTCCACTCTACAGCATCATATCTCCAACACATCATTAGGTATCAATGTAAAACACCCCGAATATGAAAGCCTGGGGTCCACTGAACAGTTTGATGCCCAATATGAATAGGTGTACCCAAGCATGTGGTATATAGGGGCCCTAAAATGTAGACGCCTGATTTGCGCTATCAGTTCTGTAATTCCAGATACTGCAAAATCAACACATTTAGTTTGGGGGGGGGCAAAGTTCGAAAAAAGTACGTTCACCCCAGAAAACCATATATTTTCGGAAAGTACCCATTCCCCCGAATCCAAATTGGGTATGCATGTCTTTGTACTCCAAAGCACTAAGCCGCAAACCCTTCCTAAATTTGGCAATTTTGGTGCCATTTTCTAAAATCACCTCAAAACTTCCAACCTGCAACATCGTATTTCCAACATACTATTATGTATCAATATAAATCACCCCAAATATGAAAGCCTAGGGTCCCCTGAACAGTTTGATGGCCAATATGTATAGGTGTACACAAGCACGTGGCATATAGGGGGCCCCAAAATGAAGACACCCCATATGGTCTGTCATTTCAGGTACTACAAAATCAACACATTTACGTAGTTTTGGGGGGCAGCAAAGGTATAAAAAAGTATGTTCACCCCAGAAAACCATATATTTTCGGAAAGTACACATTCCCCTGAATCTAAATTGGGTATGCATGTCTTTCTACACCAAAGTACCAAGCCGCAAACCATTCCTAAATTTGGTGATTTTGGTGACATTTTCAAAAATCAAAATTTCCAGCCTGCAGCATCGTATTACCCAAATACTTTTAGGTATCAAGATAAATCACCCCAAATATAAAAGCTTAGGGTCCTCTGAACAGTTTAATGCCCAATATGTATAGGTGTACCCAAGCACGTGGCATTTAGGGGGCCCGAAATGAAGACCCCCATATGGTCTGTCATTTCAGGTACTGCAAAATCAACACATTTACATAGTTTGGGGGGGGGGGCAAAGATAGAAAAAAGTACGTTCACCCCAGAAAACCATATATTTTTGGAAAGTACCCATTCCCCCGAATGCAAATTGGGTATGCATGTCTTTCTACTTCAAAGCACTAAGCTGCAAACCCTTCCTAGATTTGGCAATTTTGGTGCCATTTTCTAAAATCACCTCAAAACTTCCAACCTGCAACATCGTATTTCCAACATACTATTGTGTATCAATATAAATCACCCCAAATATTAAAGCCTGGGGTCCCCTGAACAGTTTGATGCCCAAATATGTATAGGTGTACACAAGCACGTGGCATATAGGGGTCCCAAAAGGAAGACCCCCATATGGTCTGTCATTTCAGATACTGCAAAATCAACACATTTACATCGTTTTGAGGGGGGCAAATGTAGAAAAAAGTAAGTTCACCCCAGAAAACCTT
This sequence comes from Xenopus laevis, assembly GCF_017654675.1. Taxonomy (NCBI): domain Eukaryota; kingdom Metazoa; phylum Chordata; class Amphibia; order Anura; family Pipidae; genus Xenopus; species Xenopus laevis. Next base: position 53,344,166 of record NC_054377.1, on the reverse strand, counting down.
ATATTTTCGGAATGTACACATTGCCACGATTCTAAATTGGGTATGCATGTCTTGGTACTACAAAGTACCAAGCCGCAAACCATTCCTAAATTTAGTGATTTTGGTGACATTTCCAAAAATCACCTCAAAATTTCTACCCTGCAGCATCGTATTACCCACATACTTTTAGGTATCAAGAGAAATCACCCCAAATATGAAAGCCTAGGGTCCTCTGAACAGTTTGATGCCCAATATGTATAGGTGTACCCAAGCATGTGGCATATAGGGGCCCCAAAAGGAAGACCCCCATATAGTCTGTAATTTCAGATACTGCAAAATCAACACATTTACATCGTTTTGAGGGGGGCACATGTAGAAAAAAGTAGGTTCACCCCAGAAAACCATATATTTTCAGAAAGTACACATTCCCATAAATCTAAATTGGGTATGCATGTCTTTGTGCTACTAAGTACCAAGCCGCAAACCATTCCTAAATTTGGTGATTTTGGGGACATCTCCAAAAATCACTTCAAAATTTCTACCCTGCAGCATCGTATTATCCACATACTTTTAGGTATCAAGAGAAATCACCCCAAATATGAAAGCCTAGGGTCCTATGAACAGTTTGATGTCCAATATGTATAGGTGTACCCAAACACGTGGCATATAGGGTCCCCAAAAGGAAGACCCCCATATGGTCTGTCATTTCAGGTACTGCAAAATCAACACATTTACATTGTTGGGGGGGGCAAAAGTAGAAAAAAGTACGTTCACCCCAGAAAACCATATATGTATAGGTGTACCCAAGCACGTGGCATATAGGGGCCCCAAAAGTAAGAACCCCATATGGTCTGTCATTTCAGGTACTGCAAAATCAACACATATACATAGTTTTGGGGGGTAGCAAAGGTAGAAAAAAAGTACGTTCACCCCAGAAAACCATATATTTCCGGAAAGTACACATTGCCACGATTCTAAATTGGGTATGCATGTCTTGGTACTACAAAGTACCAAGCCGCAAACCATTCCTAAATTTAGTGATTTTGGTGACATTTCCAAAAATCACCTCAAAATTTCTACCCTGCAGCATCGTATTACCCACATACTTTTAGGTATCAAGAGAAATCACCCCAAATATGAAAGCCTAGGGTCCTCTGAACAGTTTGATGCCCAATATGTATAGGTGTACCCAAGCATGTGGCATATAGGGGCCCCAAAAGGAAGACCCCCATATAGTCTGTAATTTCAGATACTGCAAAATCAACACATTTACATCGTTTTGAGGGGGGCACATGTAGAAAAAAGTAGGTTCACCCCAGAAAACCATATATTTTCAGAAAGTACACATTCCCATAAATCTAAATTGGGTATGCATGTCTTTGTGCTACTAAGTACCAAGCCGCAAACCATTCCTAAATTTGGTGATTTTGGGGACATCTCCAAAAATCACTTCAAAATTTCTACCCTGCAGCATCGTATTATCCACATACTTTTAGGTATCAAGAGAAATCACCCCAAATATGAAAGCCTAGGGTCCTATGAACAGTTTGATGTCCAATATGTATAGGTGTACCCAAACACGTGGCATATAGGGTCCCCAAAAGGAAGACCCCCATATGGTCTGTCATTTCAGGTACTGCAAAATCAACACATTTACATTGTTGGGGGGGGCAAAAGTAGAAAAAAGTACGTTCACCCCAGAAAACCATATATGTATAGGTGTACCCAAGCACGTGGCATATAGGGGCCCCAAAAGTAAGAACCCCATATGGTCTGTCATTTCAGGTACTGCAAAATCAACACATATACATAGTTTTGGGGGTAGCAAAGGTAGAAAAAAAGTACGTTCACCCCAGAAAACCATATATTTCCGGAAAGTACACATTCCCGCAAATCCAAATTGGGTATGCATGTCTTTCTACCCCAAAGCGCCTTTCCAAAATTTGGCGATAAAAGCAACAGTTTTTACATTTCTAAAAATTGCAATTGCAATTGCCCGCCATTTATCTCACCTAATTTCTCACATACAAATGTAAAACACCATAAATACTGATGCCAAGGGTCTACTGAACAGTAACCAGACTTGCATATGGGCAATGTGGAAGCTAATGGTAAAACCATTCTTAGGCTATAGTGTAGCTACTGTAAATATGAATATAATCCATTTGACACTTCTTATTAGTGTCACCTTCAGTCCAGCTCTTGCTCTGAACCTTTAGTACATAACTCATGGATTTTGTCGGCATTTGACTGCAGCCAAAGTCAGTTGTGGATAATATGTTGACTTCAGTATGTGTCACATAAAGATACCATACCTCCCAACATTTTGGAAATCAAAAGAGGGACAAAAAGTTGTGCCGCGTGTAGCGTGTCAAAATTTTTGTGACCATGCCGACACCCCCCTAATTACCATGTTCATTTTACAAATTGTAAATAAGCTGTATCACTTTAAATGGGCAGGGAGATCTCTATGGCAGTCCCTACTAAGGTGATGTATAAAGTTGTAGTGCAACTGGCTTCCCTCCACTGGTTATTGAACTACAACTCCCAGCACCAACACCCAGAGAGCAAAAGCATTGGCCCAGGGTTAGTGGGGAGAGAGAACAGCAAAGAACCTGTGTCTGGAACTTTGATGTCAGATAAATGGTTAAACACATTTACACACACACACACCTACACAGTAACACAGGGCTCTAGTATCCCTTGCCTGGCTGCATGGCATTCCCCGCCTCCATAAATCCTCCCCCCTCCCAAGCAGGAAGCACTTACATGGACTTGTTCTGCCCATTGTAGGCATAAAAATACTAGGACCCTCGGAGTACAAAGACTAAAAAGAAGACAATTTAACTTGACCCTAGTTTGCATTAAATAAAAACTTTTTTGGTCAAATTGGGAAACGAAAGTACTGTTGGCAACCAAGAACATACATTATTTTCAGTTCCATGCCAAAATTACACACACACACACACACACACACATCCTATATACACACACACATCCTATACACATATATATATATATATATATACACACACATCATATATACACACACACACATCATATATACACACACATCATATATACACACACACACACATCATATATACACACACACACATATTATATATATATATATACATATATATATATATATATATATATATATATATACACACACACGCCACATATACACATATATATACACACACACACACACATCATATATACACACACACACATCATACACACACACACACACACACATCATATATACACAAACATCATATATACACACACACACACATAACACACATCACACACACACATCATATATACACACACACACACACACACACACAAACATTACACATATCCAGTGGCTTCAATGTTATTGATCACTAAATCCAGATGTGAGAATCAGCTGGATTGGGCTGCAGTGTGTCAGTAGTCAGAAGCAGCAGTGCAGAATACAGACAAACATTACAAAGCTCTCTGTTGCTGCACGACTGGGCCGCTATGCTGTGTATGGAGTGATTATAGAAGGTAATTACAAGATTAGGGACGGTATTAGAATGTTTGTGCAACCAAACTAAACTTGCACGTGCGAACTTTAACTCCCAGCATCGTCTAACAACCACAACCTGACCACACGTGCTGAAAGCAGCCAGAGAGCCGCAAGCTGCACTACAAAAACGCACCCAAGCAACACAAACAGGGATTACCTGCAGCCCTCACTGAGCCAAGCCAGAACCCCCAGGGTCGCACATCCACAACTACAGAGGTCACCACCAGCAGCCTCTGCCACTCTCCGCCCACCCCATTTATAACAGCAAGGCCACGACCACTCTCCAACATGTCAGCTGCTAATTCAGCCTCCCAAAGCCGGGGGTAGCCGGTGCGCCAGGTCTCTGTGAGGGACGTGATACTGACACACGAACCAGCAGGATTTCTCTCACACTTCTATCTGGTTACAAATATCTTTATAATTACTGTGGATTAGAGGGTGATGTTTGAAATCCTCCGCAGGCCTCCGAAGCAGGAAGAGCGAGAGAGACACGGATGCGGGAGCGGGTCATTGAGTTCACTATCCGGGACAGCTGGACAGACAGCGAAAAATGGGACTGTCCCGCGGAAAACGGGACGGTTGGGGGGTATGAGATACTAGGGGTATACAAAGAAAGAGTATTGCACCCAAATCTAGGAAAGAGATGCATACACCTATACTACTGATGCTGGATAGGCAACCTGGTGAAACCATTTAAGATTAAGGAAGACCGGGCTTCAGACAAACATTTTGCTTTAAACAGAGTAGCTCTGAATGCTCGAGGGTAACCATAGTTTTGGGCAAAAGTGAAGTTTCCTGCATGGCCTCCAGATCTTTACTGGTAATAGAGATGGGCACTGTACGAGCTGCAGCAGTTTAGGTAGGGTGATGTTTAATACCTCTGATTTGTCATTCTTAATATGCCGAAATGTTGACAACATTAATGAATACTTATTATTATGGACAATTACTGGAGGATCTTTTTATCCTATTCCAGGGGGAGGATAGTTATTGAAGAGACAGAAGAGATTTGAGGGGTGAGTGATTCCCACCTCTAGATATTTAAGATGGGACTGCTGCTATATGTAGTCAGTTTCATTGAATCAGTTCAACCACACATAGAGGGGTAAGTTGATGTTTAATACCTTTGATCTGTCATCAGCATCCCTTTTTTATCGCCTATTCTCTTTTCAGTATTCCTGTTTTACCACACTTTCCCTTCTGCTCTTCAAACACTATTTACTGACACAAGGTATTCTGCACAAAAAAGATATCCCCCAGTTTCCAATAAAGTTTGGAGTATTACAGCCAATATTAATATTACAATAAATAGGCACACAAACCTGTTTCCCGCCTTGCTGTTATGGTGCTTACCGGGTTGATGGTGGTGCTGATACTGTAGCTCTGGGGCTGAAGACCAGGGATGAAGCGAGACGCAAGGGAGCAGAAGAGAAGTGTTCCTAGGTTGGCGGTCCCAGAAGAAATCAGACCTGTGGGCTGTAACGTGCAGCTGAGCCAAGATGAGTGGATCCAGGGAAAGAGTGTAGAATCTTCGGAGGGATAGAGATGGAGAGCCTGCCCTTTACGTCCGACAGCTGTGTCTCGGTTGACAGTAGGCATCGAAGCTTGTTCTTGTATAGACTGGAAACCATAGAGTGGCAACATTACTGAGAGTGGAACAATTCACCCTTATAAAGTAGAGAATAAAATATTTGCTTAAATTATTCCTGCTGATCAGAGAACATGTTTCTGATTGGAGGTATGTTTGTAATGAGCCCAAGTAAATCTAAACTAGAAAAAGTAAATATAGCAGCATTTAGTGGGTTTCAGTGTTTGGGGCTACTGTGTATGATTTTGAATAAACTTAGAAGTCTTTCCTTATTTGTCTGTAGTTTAGGATTGTAATTAAGGAAACACTTTATTACACACAGACCATGATTGTGCTGCATGGGCCCTTTATCTAGTGTGTTACAAGCAAATGTATAAAGCCACAAATATGTTGTAATAAAGTCCCAATTGCAGTTATTTCGCTGCACCCAAAGTCTCGTGCTACTGTGAGGTTTATCACCTGGGCACCTTATTTGTGGCTTCTTTAGCTTTTGGTATTAAAGCAACAGTTTGCCACCAGCAAGTTTGTACAAATTCTTATTTGTGTTCTTTCCCTCTATAAATATTCCCTTTCTTTGACTCCTATTGGCATTCAGATATTGGCAAGACATCTCTGTCAATGCAAGATCAGAGATAGTGCTGACTTCAATTCATTATTATTATGTACAGGGTCACTATGTGCATGGGTTATTCTTCCAGCTAAGCCTCAATTATCAGTTAGTTAATATGGGGAGAACCATAACAGCAGCTGAGCAAAGTGTCTGTGTTGAGCTGGCTTGCAGTATGACCTGATGTTGGCATGGGGCGAAAACATTCGGATCATCCTGATTCGGCTTAATACATTGGTGGTGAAATTGGCCAAAAAATTCACCAAATGAGCAGTTCTTGCCACGCATGCTTACCTTTTGTCCACTCTTGGTTTTTTTTCCCTTAGGTGTGACATTAGGCAACTACATATGAATTATGGCTTTAACTGTATGCGGGGTATCTCTACTTACCAGGGACCATTGTGAGCTTTTCTCGGGGCTGGACTATGAATCCAACACAGATTGGTTCATGCTTTTCAGTCATTTTAAGACAGAAGGTAATACCCATCAATGCATTTCATTTATTCAGCAAACACTGGCCAGTTCTAATTATTCATTCTCTGTCTTATAAGTTGTCTTGTGTGTTGCTAATTTAAGTTTATGTAATGCAGACATGGAAATTCAGGTAAAATCAACTGTTTTCTACCCACAAATCTATCCTTAGGGCTGCTTTCATAAAAGACATCCTATGTAAGGACTACATGTGTTTTTGTGATCTATGTTGGGTAAAATATTGTAAGTTAACATGAGGTAAGGTAACGTGAGTAACAGCTATGTGTAATCTCTTGCAACTATAACTTCTCTTTTTGTTGTCCCAACAGCAAATTGCACAGTTCTACCACCAGTCCCTGTACAGGTAAAACAATGACATGTTCTCTGCACATTTAAATGCAGAACTGTGTGCTATAAACAACTTAAAATGCAAAATGACTCTTTAAGCTGAATCTGAGTTATGTAGAATTACATTTTCTTTTCATTGAGTACCTGGATTTAGGTTTAGTTCCTGTGTGTTTTCTCTAAGTAGTGGGATAGGAGTGACTGTACTTGCTGTAAAGGTTTTGCACCAGAGTGTCTCACCTGGTGCACAGAGAGGTGCTTCTGTTGCTTGAAAGCTTGTCTACACTGGTCACAAATGTGGTTTCTCTCCTCTGTAAATAAAAGTGAATGTATTCTCATCTTCCAACATTGCTGCAGCACTGGAGGAATCAATGGTATCCTGCTTGGATTTCACCAGAGACACTATTTCTGCTTACCTGTGTGAATGAGCTTGACATGCCTCTGTAGGTACTGGTCTATCATAAATACTTTGTTGCAGCCAGGGTGTGGACATGGTCGCTCCCGCACCTCCTCATGATGTTCCTTAATGTGTTTCTGTGGGGTAGAATGGGGGGCTAAAACAAGAGTTTGTAATAATTTCATTTGGTGCTTAAGCTGGAAGATATCTTTTTTTATTACAGGTTGAATTCTCTTTTAAGCTTAGTTCTCCTTTATGAGATAATAAAATGTGTCCCCTCAGCTAAAAGAAATTTGTTTATGGGGAAGAACAATTACATTTCAGTGAAATGGTCATTTGCAAGTACATTTGACACACAGGCTAACAGACTTAACATTTTCCATTGGTATGACAAATGGTTTCCCCCTTTTACCTTCATGTAGAACCTCTGTATACAGCTGTGCAGCCTTGGTAAGGAAACGTGTAGGCAGTTCCTCCCTGCAATTGGATGAAAGAAAAACCTTGTTAACATATCAAGCACAAATATTCAAGAGTCCCTGCCTGGAGTAGAGAATCCAAAGACAGTTCGAGATTTATCAAACAGAGCTATACAGCCCTCACCTTTCACTCTTAATTTTCTTCACACAGTAACAAAAAGCGTATATAGTCTTTATATCAATAAAATACTCCCCCAACCCACACAATTTTTCTCTCTCTCAGGTTTGATAAATAAAAGTAATTCTAGCTATGCATTAATATTTCCTATGCTCATTAAGTTGATGGTTGGCAAATAAGGTCAGATACAGAGCTATTTTATTGTCTGGTATGGAGCTTATGCAGGTATTCTACCAGAAAAATGAACTAATGCCTCTTTATTTACATTAATTACGACAGAACACATACAAATCAAGAAAATGAGGTTGACCTGTAATATAAGCTGATGCTACAGGGCTGATTATTAAATTATCATGCTAATTGCACTGGTTTCTGTGCTGTCATGTAGTAATTATCTATAATAATTACTAATCAGCCTTATAGTGTGACATTTCTATTCTATGTGTACTGTATATTGTGAGCCGTTTCCAAAGCTCAGTAAGTGAATCAGCAGAAAAGAAGATGGCGAGCTACTGGGACATCTTTGGAGACACAGATCTTCGCTGCAAAAGGGCTGTGGTTGCCTTAGGCTGGTGCAAAACTCAAAACATGATGTGTAATATTTCTACCTTACTTCTTTACTTAAAGGAGAATTCAACCTGTAATAAAAAAAAACCTCCCCCCTACCCTGGGTAGACCCCCCCTCCCTCCCCCGGGCAAATGCCCCTAATTTTTTACTCACCCATCCGTGCAGATTCTGGCCACGGCAGCCATCTTCTTTCTTTTTCTGAAGTTTTGGCTCATGCACAGTTGGAGTAAATTTCTGCTCCCAAACCACTGCAAATGCACCAAAAGTCACGACAATTTCCAAAAGTTTTTCGCAAATTTTCGTGACTTTCGACAGTTGTTTGGGATAGGAAATTTACTCCAAATGCACATGCGCCCAAAATGCCGTCAAGACATTGTCGATTACTAGAGAAGAAGAAGATGGCTGCCGCGAACTCTGAGGCCAGAATCTGCACGGAGGGGTGAGTAAAAAATTAGGGGCAAGGTAGGCTGGGGGGGAGGAGGGAGGGGGTCTACCCAGGGTAGGGGGGGAGGGTTTTTTTTATTACAGGTTGAATTCTCTTTTAAGCTTAGTTCTCCTTTATGAGATAATAAAATGTGTCCCCTCAGCTAAAATACATTTGTTTATGGGGAAGAACAATTACAGAATATCCAATCTGTTTGGCTTCTTCCAGAAGGAACTGGGAAATATAATTGACACTCCTTATGTATTCCACATAGGCTCCCTAAGTAGCAAAAGGAAAAAAATGAATAAACCACGTATAACTTTGATAATCACAACTAAAAAAATTTTGAAGATGAGGATATGGTTGCAAAAAACATTGTAAAGCAAGGGAGCAAGTGCAAAAAACTATACTAGTTGCTTGAAAGACAGACAAGATTCTTAAACGTTCATCACTTTTTGTGATGCAGTTTTCAAATTAATTAACATAGAAAAAAACCTTTTGCAGGTATGGGGCCTGTTATCCAGAATGCTTGAGACCTGGGGTTTTCTGGATAATGCTCCAAAAAGGCTTTTTACACTGATTAGCGTTAATTCAAACAGTTCTTGTGGTGATTCCTTGGGTGCTCCGCCTCTGGCATCCCTTATATATTTGATTTATAGTAGCAGTTGGAAACACTCACAAAAGCAGAGTAACTGCAATTAGGCTTTTTATTCCATTACCACACAACATGTTTCGGGCACCTGGCCCTTTCTCAAGTGTGAACATAAAATAGTGTAGAAAACATTTTTATAACACCACAGATGTAAACCCGCCCACCAATTACCAGGTGTATACCTTATTAACCCTTCAAGCGTTTTTCTTGGCTCAAATGGTTGTTAGTTAAAAAATGTGCCGTAAATTTATGTCCATTGTGTAACTTGTCCCAGTCCATATTATCCGTGTTTTCTTTTTAGCTTTTTCAACCATAACTCCCAGCACAATTTCTACAAACTGTAAAAAGTGTAAATAGTAAAAAGTGTAAAAAAAATTTTTTAAAAAATCATTAAAAATTTATACATTACACACAATACAGATCAAATGGTACTGCTTCACTACTGAGCCTACCACAGATTCACTTAGAGAGTTACATGTATATTATTCCTTTTAATAACTTTTACTTATCTTACCATTAGCTGGTCTCTAGTACATTGCTATTTTATACTGGAACATCCTTTCAGTATCTGTGGAGGAAATTACATAATTCATTATCCCAAGAACGGTGTGATACTCCAATGGTCATTCATTCCCATTGGAGCCATTGCATTCATCTTTTTAATCCAATAGGCTTCCTTTTGGGTCAAGATTTTTTTAATATCTCCACCCCTGCTGGGCATTTTTATTTGCTCCAGACTCATCCATTTTAGTTGACTAACATTGTGTCCCTTGTTGTGAAAGTGTCTAGACACACATGTATCAGTTGCAGTTCCCGTTTTAAAGTTTCTAATGTTTCCCCTGTGTTCTTTTATTCTTTCCTTAACTGCTCGAGAGGTTTGGCCTATGTACGCTAGTCCGCATGGACATTTAAGCATGTATACTATGTATTCTGGATAATGGATCTTTCCGTAATTTGGATCTTCATACCATACATCACTAGAAAATCATGTAAACATTAAATAAATCCAATAGGATTAATTGTATCTTAGTTTGGATCAAATTTAAGGTACTGTTTTATTACAGATAAAATCATTGGATTATTTGGATAAAATGTGGTATATGAAAAATGGCCTACCCATTATTCGCAGCTTTTCGGGTTATTCGGGTTTCTGGATAATGAATCCCATACCTGTACTGCAATTAAGAAGATGTATTTTTCTTTTTTGACAAGAACACGGGTTGCCCAGGTACAGAAAATGTGGGGTAGTAGAAAAATCCAAATGACTTTACTGGTTGCTATGGCTTAATGCTGCCTCACTTCAGTTACAGAAAATTTAGTTTTTCTATTTCAAAAAGTTAACATTAGTTCAACCCACCCATCACTGTCAAGCCACTATTTTTATTTGGCTTTCGTGTAAACCAGTGTCTCTTGAATGTCCAGATGTGCAAAATATTAAATTGAGACCACTGCCATCATTGAGGTGATTTTCTAATTTTAGTATTTAACCAAAATACATATACATACATTTATAACTGGTTGGCTAGGCCAGTTTGTTAGGCTTCATTTAATCTCAGCTACAGTTGTGCTCGAAAGTTTGTGAACCCTTTAATATTTTCTATATTTTTACATGAATGTGACCTAAAACATCATCTGATTTTTAAACAAGTCCTAAAAGTAGATGAAGAAACACTAGTTAAACAAATAAAACTAAAAATATTATATTTGGTCATGTATTTAATGAAAAAAAATTATCCAATAACAACCAACTTGCTATCCAATGGTTGGCATAGTGTATATTAAGACACCTGGAATCTGTGGCGGTGAATAATTATTTCATATTCTAGATGTTGTTAAACTCTGTTCAGATAAAGGGGAGCTTGGCTTCTATGAGGGCTTTAGTCGAAATGAGCAACAACTGTGACATTAGGATGATACTGATCCAGTCGTGGGTTTTCTGTTACTAAATGGTTACATGACATAAGGTGTGGAAGTGCACTGGCATGGCTAACATGGCATTAGATGACAAGTGGCAATCCTACCAATTTCCAGCAGCAGCAGCAGCAGAGAAGCAATTGGTGACCCATGCAATGTATTAAAATAATAGCAAACACTCTGCATGGAATAGCACAGGGCCAGGCACATTCTAGCACCTCATCCACAAGTCAGGAGCACAATAAACAGGAGCGTGACTACATAAGGGCTGGATGTACCAAATATTCCATTTCTACAGAGACATACAGGAGACAACAGGGATCCACTGCGGTCACTGACACTACAGACATCAAAGTTGACACTTTTATGGCTCCTGTCATTATGCTTCACGATCGGGACTATTCCTCCCCTCCCCCGGAACTATTCCTCTCCTCCTATTCACTTTCGCTTTCCCATCTCACCCGGTTCCCGGTGTCCAGCTTCTGGAGAGGCGTCAGAGCTACATCCCCCAACGGAGGAAGCCATCCGCGTAAACTAGACATGTATCAGAAATCTCCCGGAACTGTCTGTCTCAGTACACAATCCACCCGGTCTGTATACAGAACACACCTACCCGGGAGGAATTAGGAAACGCACACACTGGTGAAGTCACAGCGCCACCTGCTGGACATGACACAAAGCGGCGACTTTAGCTAAGGAAGGAAAGCTCGGGAAATGAATGGATTTATGTATCACATACCTTGTTGGAACATTAACAAACGAGGCTTAGTTTGGAACTGCTGCAGCAGAAGTGGTAGCGCCTATGAGCTGCTCCCCATCACAAACAATGTGTAAACTGTCAGGAAGGTCCCAAGAAATAATTGTAACAACCCCAATAATAAAAGCCACAGTCAGTCCTGTAAAGCTGTTATTTAGCATTTCCATGGCATAACCCACAACCTGGTTTAGTTATACTTAGTCCAATACCTTCTAGATCAGGGAACATTAGAGATCTAGGGGAAATACATGTAAAATCAAAAATGTAATTTACCCAATAAAATGTCCTGGTGCCTTCAGTTGGGAACATGGTTATTATCCCTAATCTTTCTAAACCAGTATACTCACTGCTGAATGCTCTCACAGTATATCTTCAGAGCTCTGCTTTGGTGCCCAGGTCAGACTACAGCCCACAGCATTCCCTTTCCTGAAGACCTGCCAGCACTAGCAGCAATAGCAAAACTAGAAATTAATATGTGTATCATGTGATGCATGCATACCTCCCAACATTTTGGAAGTAAAAAGAGGGACAAAAATTTTTTTCCCGCAGGTAGCTCAGCAATTTTTTGACCACACCCCTTTCTGTGGCCACACCCCCTAATTACCATGTTTGTTTTACAAAATTTGGCAGGTTATGAAAGTTTGAAAATAATTCTCCTTATCTAAACTGTGTTTTTGTGTCTCAAAATTGTTACAAAGTATCTTATTTGCACCTGTTAGCTGTTCTGGGTTCTCTGCTAAAAGCCAATTAAGTGAGAAACTTTGTTTCTTTTTCTGGCTGTTCAGTGCATAGAAAAGAGGGACTTTCCAGTACAAATGAGGGACTGCGGGTTGAGCTGTCAAAAGAGGGACTGTCCCTCCGAAAAAGGGACAGTTGGGAGGTATGATGCATGTAGGGTTGCCACCGTTTTGGAAAAAAAAATCTGGCCTTCCTATATATTTATCTTTTTTCCCTATTAATAACATTGGAGTCAACCATCATTTTTATCGGCCAGGCTGGTGAAATTTCTGGCCAGGTGGCAACCCCACCGCAAATACAACTCTTGTGCCCAATAGAAGAAAAAGGAGTCTGTACCTGTTGCCAATGTGTGTCAGTTTTATTGAAGGTGTGATTAAAACATTTAATAGGTACATGCTCCATTTTGTTGTTTTGGGCACATCAGGCTGAACTACCAGGGCCCCCCGGCAGCTCGCGCACTGCTGATTCCGGGCAGAAAATCACATACGGAGGGGGGTGGGCGCCTGGCTGCACGTCCCCAACCAGGGCCCGCCTCCCTCTAGTTACATTAATGCTTTCCTTGTTTCTTGATATTCGTTCTTTATAATTTTTTTTAGTATTTTTTTTAAATTTGCTTTTTTACCTGGCAATGGTTTAGGCAGTGACATAACTAGATATTACTGGGCCCCACAGAAAATTATTTTTCAGGCCCCGAAAATGTCTAGAGGTTTTTTGAGATTGTATATGAATTTGAGCCTCATTGGGCACCTTCCTCTTTAGTTACACCCCTAGACATATGTATAAAGTCTTTGAAAGGGAAGTGACCTACTGCCAATGACGTAGTAACTATAATTCTGGGTTATGTTACACTATGGGGAAGAAGGATTGCCTAGCAACGTAGGTTTCCCAAAGTCCAACTAACTTGGCCAGATTGCTGGCAGGACAAGGGTTAAACTTTGTTCTCCTGTTTGCTTACAAAATATTGCAGACTTTACTTATTACTTACTGATGGTTAATTTCTCAAAGTTTTTCTGCCTAAACCCACTGTTGCTATAAAGTGAGAAGTATTTATAGGAGTATTTATTATGCAATGATGCCTTAGTATTGTAAGTAGATCACTTTTAAATTATGCAATTTACTGTTTGTAATTGAAAATTATGTTATGTTTAGTTACCACATGAATATAGGGTTTGGTTGTACTGGGGTTGTTCCTATGTTATGTGGCAATGGGAATTTAAAGAGAAAATATACCCCCCTTTTTTACATGCTTTCATTCAGTTGGGTTTATGTAAAAAAGGTACAAAAACATTATCTGAACTTCTAAACAGAAATATAAATATATTTTATTTACACAAACATACCTGATTCCACAGACTGAAGGACACAGCTTTCCCAAGATCCCTAATACTGAGAGTGTAATGCAACCCGATTCCTCACTGTATTCAATTGTGAAGTGATGAATTTGGGGACTTGAAGTCCTTCTGCTTTCCATAGTGGGTCGTGAACTACAAAGAGCTGTATTTACACAATAATCCAGGAAAGGCTCGGATTTGGACACTAACATTAGTATTAAATGTGGCTTAAACAGTTAACACTGCTGATTACTACAGGGAGCCAGGAAAAGCAGCTGGCATGTGGCTGTATATCTTGTCTCGAGAAGCAGCATAATGGATATGAGCAGCTGCTTTTATAAGAAAATGCAGTAAGTACCTGACCTGTCCAATGGCTTATTATGTGCTATGTACATCAGGGCACTGTAGCTTCACAAGAGGAAAAGCAACTTGCTGGAACTGGGCTGTGTCAAGAACAACTTTTAAATACAGTATTATCTGGCAGGGCCAGCACAAAAAACTATAAGGGTTCCATATATCTAAATGATTGCTGCAGTCACAAGCACAGTGAGCCCTTTGTAAGCAGCATATGGGCACTGTCTGCATGGGAGGGAGAAAACCCCAGATGTCCTGCATTAGGGCCCTAGCCAGACCCCAGATAAGAGCCAAGGCACATATATTGCTGCTGACAAATATTAAGACAAAGGCAGGGTCGGACTGGGGGGCTTGGGGCCCACCGGGGATACTGCCCCAGGGCCCACGCTGGCGCTCTAGTGCACCGTGTCGCGTTTCTGCATACACGTTTGTGTGCACGCAAAAAACTTTTATTTTGCCGCGACAAAGAGGAGCCGCGCAACACTAAGAAGCGGATCTGGCTCGGCGCGGCCCAGAACAGCAGGGGCCCACTGGGTTTTTTCCCAGTGTCGCAGTCTGACACTGGACAAAGAGGTTTTTCATTTTCCAAACACTTTTTTCTGTTCAATTGTTTTCAGATTGTTCCCCGAAATAAAGACTTTTTTCAATTACCTTCCATTTTTCAGTTTTTTTTTCAAAATCTTTAAAGTTGGATGTTCCTGTCTCTGGTGTCTCAGTCTGGCAGCTCAGTAATTTAGGAGCAAACTCTAAACTGTTACAACATTCAGTTAATACATTTTGAGCAGCATCGCTGGAGAATTAGCAACTACAGTATATTAGGTGACAATATGATTTTAATTTATGTGGATATTGTAAGATTCATGGAAAACAAGGACAACTCCAGTTTAGTCTGGTTGAAGGAAGCCTAAGGTGCTGTCACAACACTGAAAATCCTATAGTAAAGGAATAATCTGCCACTGTAATTGGGTGACACTTGTACTCATGAGGCATAGCACCCCTTGCTGGGAGTTAGGGCACAAAGTCCATTCCAACACTGGTGTTTTAATTCTCACGGAGAACAGAATGTCTGCCATAGACAGAGCTGTTTCTGTTTAGATAAACAGGACGCACACACAGTATTTTAATTTTAAAAAACATATTGTTGATCACAGTGGCATCGCTACCATTCAGCAGAATGTACACAGGGCCGGATTTAGAGACCCCCCTCCGGTGTGTGCTCCTCTGGATGCTGCCTCCTGCCACTTACTGCATGACCTCGGGGAGGGAGGGGGGTGCTGTGGTGTGAGGACCCTGGAAATCTTGTGTCTAGCGAGGGAGCCTGGCTCACTATAGCCACACTACTGCTTATTTTGTTCATTGCCGAAGAGCACTCCCGACAGACACAACACAGAACAGACTGAATCAGTTAACACTTGCATTGCCAAGCAGTGGAATGCACTAACACTCTACTGAACTTTAAATGTGTTGATATCACTATTAGTTTCTAATGGAATCCAAAAATGTATGAATAAATAAGGGGTTAAAGGGGTTGTTCACCTTTGCCGTAACTTTTAGTATGTTAAAGAATGTCAAAATCCTAGTAACTTTTCAATTGGTCTTCATTTTTTGTATGTTATAGTTTTGTGGCTATTTGCCTTTCTCTTCTAACTCTTTCCAGCTTTTTAAAGGGGGGTCACTTACCCCCTCTTTAAAAACAAATGTCTTTTAGGCTACAGATGTATTGTTATTGCTACTTTTAATTCCCTATCTTTCTATTCAGGCCTATCCCATTCATATTCTAGTCTCCTATTCTAGTCTTTTTTTAAAAATCAGTGCATGGTTTCTAGGGCAATTGGATTGCTGAAATTGCAAACCAGGGAGCTGCTGATTAAACATATAAACTCAAAAAACACAAATAAATGAAATGAAAACCAATTGCCAATTTTCTCAGAACATCGCTCTCTACATCATACTTAAAGGTAATTTAAAGGTCCAGGGACTGGTGGTGGGGAATATGGATATGGGCAACTTGGCATACAAAGAAAAACCTGTAAAGATGACAAATTAAAAGAGCTTTGCCCGATTTGGTCACTCAATCATTTTAACAGAAAAAATGTTGGGAATATGATATTTTGCTGCCAGAGAAAAATGGGCAGCACAAACAAAGGGGTAGCGATGTTTTGTAGGAATCAGTCACATTGAGGAGTCCTAATGTTGCCAGTAATCAGCAGAGCCTAACAGCCAAACAGACATCTGGAACATGAGAACTGATATCTAGCTGCTTGGGTCATATGTATGTGCCACTTTATTAGACACAGCCTAGACAAGTTGTTTTATTATGTTTTCCCCACAATATGAGCCACACTGGATCCCCTACTGAACCTGAGCTTGGAGTAGAGACCCACTGTCGGCTGAAATTCAGACTTTACTGCATCAGAAACCATTGTGGCCAAAGAATTATACTGGCACATTTTTCTCCTCTATAGTCCCCTATGCAGCACTATCAATTGCTTTATTTGTGTGTAATGATTAATCTGCATCTATTCATCGAACTGTTTTTATTATTTGGAAGGGAAAATGGTAGGACCTGTTTTACTATCTATGAGAGAATCTCAAGCAGCTAAACTATCAGAATACATCAGTTATTTATCATTATGTAAATGTCTGACACTGATATTTGTGAGCAATTAATAAATGTATTTTTGCCTTCTGTCTGCAGATTGCGACTCTTTCTGCATTTTGAATGACCAGCCCAGACGGCTGTACTTCTATTTACTCACAGAATACTTAGCGAGATGGTGGTGCTGATTCGAGTAGTTTCTCTAAAGGTGGCCAGAGATGATTTTTTTGAAAAGTTCTTTTTGTGGGACTTATGTAGGATCGTTTAAACAAACAATTAGTCCATCAACAAAAAAGACCATTTCAAGTAATATCATCTAGTTGAAGCTAGGAAACTGTAGGTAGCGCTCTGCTTGACCCTGCAAACAACTGGACAATGGATATGTTTCACTGTAACTGATGAAAAAATTTTAACCCGTTCGATCAATTTTCTGAGCGATGTACAAAATCGTTAGATAAACGATCGTTTGGTGCCACAAAAATTAAACAAAAAAATCTCAACGTCTATGGCCACCGGAAGGGTTGCAGATTTGTTAAAAAGGACATAATTGGGGCCTAGAGCAAAGCAGCCTAAACTTACTGTGGGTTTTGTAGACATTGTTA
This sequence comes from Xenopus laevis, assembly GCF_017654675.1. Lineage (NCBI taxonomy): Eukaryota > Metazoa > Chordata > Amphibia > Anura > Pipidae > Xenopus > Xenopus laevis. The sequence continues at coordinate 53,326,681 of NC_054377.1, read as the reverse complement.
CAGAATGTTACAGAATGGCCAATTCTAAACAAATAGAGAAATTTAATTACTTACCGTAATTTCTATTTCCAAGTCACCTACCATGGCAGCACTCACCAACATGAGTATTCCCCGCCCCTCAGGTCACTGGACAGGAAAGGGTTAACTCCCAACCCTATAACATCCGCTCTGCACCGCCCCCACCTTGTCTATGTTTCTTAGCTTCAGAAGGGAGGGAAGTTGGTGAGTGCTGCCATGGTAGGTGACTTGGAAATAGAAATTACGGTAAGTAATTAAATTTCTCTATTTGTTTAGAATTGGCCATTCTGTAACATTCTGTAACAATGTCTACAAAACCCACAGTAAGTTTAGGCTGCTTTGCTCTAGGCCCCAATTATGTCCTTTTTAACAAATCTGCAACCCTTCCGGTGGCCATAGACGTTGATATGGCAGCATATCACCAACATGAGAATTTCCAAAGCCAAAAGAAGGGAGGGACCACAACTGATGCTTAACATTTATTATGAATGCAATACAGCTTGCAAAACCTTTCTCCCAAATTTAGCCTCTTGGGAAAGAAAAACATTTAACTTATAATGCTTTATAAATGTATGCAAGGAGGACCATCTTGCAGCCTTGCAAATTACGTCTGGCGGCGCTCTGGCTTCCGCCGCCCAGGAAGCAGCCAATGCTCGAGTAGAGTGAGCCTTCAAGTCTCTAGGTACCTCTCTGCCTGTTTTGTGATAGGCGAACACTATGCATTCAACGATCCATCGACTGATAGTCGCTTTAGACGGGGCACAACCTCTTCTAGGACCTCTCGGAATGACAAACAGTCTTTCTGACTTCCTCCACGCCTGTGTACGGGTCAGATAATGAGATATTATTCGAACTAGGTCCAACGTATGCCACTGTTGTTCACGCACTGTTTTGGGATCTGGACAAAAGGAGGGCAAAGTTATCTCCAAATTCATATGAAATTGTGATACAACCTTCGGAAGAAATTCAAACGCTGGTCTCAAGACCACTTTATCTGGGAACACCACCGTATCAGGTTCCTTCGCTGAAAGAGAATGAATTTCCCCTACTCTGCAGGCTGAAGTGATCGCCACCAGAAATAAAGCTTTCAGAGTAACATGCCAATCCGAAGCCTTTTCCAACGGTTCAAAAGGAGCTGCCATTAAAACCTTTAAGACTAAAGGCAAATCCCATGGAGGTACCCCTAGTCGTCTTATTGGACACACTCTTTTAAGTGCATTAAACAGGCGAATGACCAACGGATCCTCCGCCCATGATCTTTCAGTTAATGCCGACAGTGCCGAAACTTGTCCTCTCAAAGTGCTGACACTAAGCCTTCTCTGGTACCCAGCAAAGAGAAACTGCACCAACTCTGACGCCCCAGGACATCTGGGATCAAATCCTTTATCTTCCGCAAATTTGACAAAACAAGACCAGACACGATAGTATTGACTTGACGTAGAGTGCTTTCTAGATTTCAACAGCAATTCTATCAGATCTTTGTTGAGGCCTATACCTGATAACCTCTGCCTTTCAACTTCCACGCCCTCAGAGACAGGTGGAACACCTCCTGAAATGGAACTGGGCCCTGCATCAGCAGATCTTTCATAACTGGAAGTTTCATTGGAGGCTCCACTGACATCTGTCTTAGAAGTGGAAACCAGGGACGCCTGGGCCAGAATGGGACTATAGCAATCACCTGTGTCTCCTCTTTGTCTATTTTCTTCAATACCCTCCAAATTAATGGAAAGGGTGGAAAGACATACCCGAACATCCCTCTCCAGTTCTGATTTAGGGCATCTATTCCACTGGATATCCGGGACGGGTACCTTGAAAAGAACCTCTTGCACTTGTGGTTGTGATCCGAGGCCATGAGGTCTATCTCTGGATTGCCAAATCTCTTGGTAATGGTCTGGAACACAACGGGATTCAGGGACCATTCTCCTGGCTCCAAGGAATTTCTGCTTAGGAAATCCGCCTGCACATTCATTTTGCCTGGTACAAAAAAGGCTACTAAACCTCTTAGGTTTGATTCTGCCCATGACATGATAGTTGACAGCTCTTGTATCAACCGCGCACTCTTGGTGCCTCCTTGTCTGTGTACATATGCCACCGCCGTGGCATTGTCTGAACGGATTTTCACCCACCTGTGTGTTATCCTCTCCGAGAAGGCCAATAGAGCCATCCTTATTGCCCTCAACTCCAATACATTGGAAGGAAGATGAGAGACTTCCCACTGCCCTTGAGCTGACAGATCGTCTAACATGGCTCCCCAGCCTGTTTGAGAGGCGTCTGTTGTAATTGTGACGTAGTCTGGTTCTGTCAACGGCATTCCTCTGGTTAGATTTCTCGGGATCAACCACCAGTCTAGGCTCGCCATCACCTGACTTGGAATATGAAGAAGTCTCTTCAGATTTATGGGATTGGTCGACCCTGAACCCAGAAAAAAATATTTGAAGGGGTCTCATGTGCCATCTTGCCCAACGTACCATCTGAATGGTGGAGGAAAATAGACCCAGAATTGACATGCAATCCTTGACGGACACTCTGGTGAGCTGTTGAAAGGATCTCACTCGGTCCATGATGTATGAGACCTTCTGATCTGGAAGAGACACTATCCCTTGAAGAGTGTCCAAGCTGGCTCCCAAGAAAATTATCTTCTGAGTTGGCACCAGATGACTCTTCTGCCAGTTTATCACCCAGCCGAAGAGTTGCAGAATTCCAATCGCTTTGTCTCTGTTTTTTACAGCTTCTTCTTCTGAGTTGGACACCAGAAGTATATCGTCCAGATAATGGAAGGCTGGGACCCCCTTCACTCTCAGTAAAGCTATTACTGTTACTAAGACCTTTGAAAAAGTCCTTGGAGACGTGGACAGGCCAAACGGAAGGCAAGTGAACTGCACGTGTTGTTCCTGAAACACAAACCGCAGGTATTTTCTGTGTGGACCGTACACTGGAACATGAAAGTACGCGTCTTTGAGATCCAGATTTACCAACCATGCTCGAGGCGGAATTGCTGCAATTATGGATGTCAGGGACTCCATCTTGAATTTTCTGCAACGTATGAATTGATTTAGTGGACGAAGATCCAGAACTGGTCTGAAGGCCCCTGAGGATTTTTTTACTAGAAAGAGTTTGGAGTAAAACCCTCTCCTTCGTTGCTCCCGGGGTACTGGTTCTACAGCACCGGTCTCTAGCAACTGATCCATATATTCTTGGACTATTTCCTTTGCACCTTGAACCTTCGGCACCAAAGAAACTCGATACACATCGTATCTTGGGATCCTGGAGAATTCGAGATGGTAACCTTCTCTTATAATCTCTAAAACCCAACGATCCCGAATATTCTCGGCCCAAACCTCCTTGAAGAGTGCTAGACGCGCTCCTACTGCACAGGTTTGAGCCGGCCTGATCTCATTGTGTTCTGTGTGAGGAGGAGCCGAACCCAGTTGCCTTTTTTGCCGGTTGTCGTGGCTCCCCTCTAGAAGATCTCCATGGAGACTGTCTGCCTTGAGACCTCCCAGGTCTGTACTGCCTTGAGTTACGAAAATTCCTATTCTTAGGTGATTCAGCTCTTGGCCCATGACGTCTGAATTTCCTCTCTTGTGGAAGAAAAACACTTTTCCCACCAGACACATTTTTAATAATTGAATCCAGACTCTCACCGAACAATCTGTCTCCTTCGAAAGGCAACTGACACAAATTGGCTTTAGAGGCAGTGTCTGCTGACCAGGACTTCAGCCATAGTGCTCTCCTTGATGCTACTGAAAGAGCCATTGACCTCGCTGCCAACCTGACTAAATCGATGGAAGCTTCTGCCATGAAATCAGTAGCTATCTTTAGATCAGACAACATCTCTCGCAAGACTGATCTTTTGACATTTGAAGAAATGGCATCTTCTAGATTGTTTACCCAGATCTTCATCGCCCTAGAGGTTGAAGTTAGTGCAACTGCAGGCCTGCAAGATGCCCCGGCAGAGACAAACGCCTTCTTCAGATCCAATTCCATCCGCTTTTCCATCGGATCTCTAAACGCACCCGCATCGTCAACCGGAAGGGTAGTTTTCCGAGCCAATCGAACCACTGCCGCATCAACTTTAGGTGGATTATCCCACAACTTTGCATTAGGCTCATCCACAGGGTATTTCTTTGCAAATTTACCTTGAATAACCACTCTCTTTTCCGTCTTCTTCCACTCTGAGCTAATTAGCTCCTTAATTGAGCCATGAACCGGAAAGGTAGAGGAACGCTTTTTTACAGACGGAAACAACTTGTCTGCAGAAGAACTCTTCCGTTAAGCTTAATGACTTCCTAACTGCCTTCACCAGACTCTCTACTGTGGAGGCATCAAAGGCAGACTCATCCTCAGAAAAAATTTCACCTTCTTCTGATAAATCCGACTGATCATCCGCCGGATCATAATATTCCTCTTCTGAAATGTCCGAAAGGGACTCATACAGCATTTCCCGAGACCTCTTAGGCCTCCTGCCTGAAGAGGATGCTTCCTGCACCCCCTGCACCACTGCTTGCTTAATTAGGGACACTAAGGCATCCAATTGGGGTGCTGTAGAAGTTTGAGGCTCAGCCGTTAAGGGTTGCTCCGCCACCGACTGCTTTCTTGCTTGTTGACTTTCCACCTTCTGTGCTTCAGTAGAGGCAGAGAGGCTTATAGGAAAGAAACAAGCACCATTAGCCTCCACTCTCTCCCCAACAATAACTCTGTTATCGTTTGCTTACCTAGAAACTTTTGGCTGCACTCCTCTCCCAGAGCCAGACTGATCCATGTTGTCTGTAACCTATGAGACAGGCAACAGTAAGCACCCTTGCGTCCAAAAATTGAGAATTTAAGTTCCTTCATGCTCACCAACACACCACGCTTCACTCCCAATTCCGTCGCGCGTCGTGACGTCAGACGCCGGCGCACGCGTCCGTCGCTCCAGAAATAACGCGCGACCGGAACTGACGCGCGACCAACATGACGCGCGACCGGAATGACGCGTACATCCGGCCGGTGGAACGCAAGAACGCCTGGCTCTGGGAGGAAAATGACGTACTTCCTGCGTCTGTTAGAAGCGGTTTTCAGAGGATCCGCACTTCGCCACCAAACAACACGGCCAGTATTTAACTGTGGGCCTGATAGGTGGAATGTGACCCAGCCATTGGTCCTTCTCCACCGCGATCCCCTCCGGGGAGCATATGGGAGGCATCAGGGCAGAGAGAGAGCAGAGAGACCCTGGAAGCGGTAAGCTACACACGTGACCTGGACAGGAAAAAGACAAGGTGGGGGCGGTGCAGAGCGGATGTTATAGGGTTGGGAGTTAACCCTTTCCTGTCCAGTGACCTGAGGGGCGGGGAATACTCATGTTGGTGATATGCTGCCATGGGTGGCTTGGGAAATTTTCAATTGGTCTTCATTATTTATTTTTTATAGTTTTTTAATTATTTGCATGCTTTTGACTCTTTCTAGCTTTCAAATAGGGGTCACTGTAAGGCTACACATTTATTGTTACTGTTACTTTTAATAACTCATCTTTCTATTTAGGCCTCTCCTTTTCATATTAAAAGGGTAATGTGGAGCCTAGATGGGTGAAACTTCAAGCTTAGCTGCTGAAGAAATATGTTTTCACTTATTATTATTTAAAGAATTACCAGGCTGTATCACTATGCCACTTTCCTGACACATTTGGGACCCCCTCTCTGGCCTGGACTAGGATTCAATATAGGCTCAGGCACATCAACAGAGGCCCAAACTGCCCCAATGAATAGTGGCCTCTGGCATCTTCCAGCAGCTTCTCAGGCATTTGCCAGAATTCATAGATTTCCAGACAGGGCCAGTATCAGTCTGTTTTTGGATCACAGAATCTCTCTGAAAATAGTCTCTTCTTATACGCTTGTGTCTATATTGTACAAACATTTCCTAACCACATCCCACCCAGTTGGCTCTACTGTCCCCAAAGTAGGTTTCCTTTGTTGCACCAATGCTTCAAGGTGGTCAGGACAGTGTCTGTGTTGGGGGGATGTTTGGCTTTGTAGAACAATAATGATATTGTACAAGCCTTCCTCTTACAGCCCCTTACAGTCTCAAGTAAAGTGTTTGGGAAAGATAGTAATAGGGGGTTGAATTTTGGTCCTTCAAGTTGAAATATAATTATAAATTATATTTTACATGCAAAATGCTCAAATAATATCTATGATACACTGAGGTAGAAATCACTCACCCCTAACAGAGCAAATAGTGAGCAAATTAGGATTGACCGGCATCTCCTGTGCATTAAAGCTCTTTCTGGTCCTCACAGCGAGATTAAAGTGGAGCACTGAATCTACTGAATTAAGCGTTGCCTGATACAGAGCATGGGGTTTTGTAAATGACCACTACAGTGAGTGTCATCTTGCTGTTCCTATTTGATATTCTTTTCTAGAAATTTTCTCTCTTCCAGAGTCTTGCCTGCGAATGTTCTTGAGGGTTTCAAGCACCCAGACTATCTCCATGCCACTCAGGTCTGTCTGTTCCTCCATGCCATTCTGCTACAAGCAGCACAGAAGCTATTTCAGCATCAATGTACCCCCTTGCCAACAAGCCTTGCACGAGTCACTAGGAGCTACAAGAGGAGCTTTATTTTCTATGTGCCAATGGCTTTATAATCACCCTGCAATGCTGAGATGCACTCAAAAATGTTGCCAGGGCTGCACCGAAAAAGCAAACAAAACCACGGGGGGATTTTGAGTTTACTCTTGCCTGGACTGTAGGGAAGAGTACCACGAGTGCCCTATGCTACTGAGAAAACTAAGAATGTGCTCTATAGTGGAATGTTTGCTGTCTGCACACTCTAAACACTGAGTGATGTACCTGCTAAACATGTCTGCACTGACATGCCACCACCATGTGCTCACCTAAACAAGCACAGCAAGAGGGTGGTGAAGTTGAAATATATAAAAAATTCTGTTATAAAGAGTTGATAGGTCACTTTGTGTATTCCTGCATATCCATATTAACCTATTCTCTAAAATAGAGACCTCTAACTGAACTTATTGTGAAAGTGTATGTGACAGAACAGTGTAATGCACCTTGGCCTGGGGCAACTCCAATCAGTTTTCTTATTTCCTACATAGGCCTGTATAACACCGACATCATTTAACACTCCATGATCCACTACAGTCAGGCCTTCCAATGTCACATTATAATAAGGGCTTTTAGGGTGGCTGTCAGAGGTCAGAGCTCCTCCAATATAAAGATATTGTACAAGTTTAAACAATAGTATTAACATTTATTCAGGAACATAAAATACACAGAATGGTAAAATGTATCTTATATAGGCCTTATGCAGTACTATAGGGCAGCTACAGCAGCACAGTTGATTCAACAAAAAGTCCTTTCAAATATAATGTGCTGGGAAGATTCTGAGATTGATTCTGTTTCTCTGTTGAGAGTATCAGTCCAATGTTGGGTTGCTCCAGACATGCTGCAAAAAGAACACGTGTGGCCCATCTAATAGAGAGAACCTTAAATGTACAAACTTTATACATTCAAACACAGTTTTTGTGCATTTGAGCAAACTTTTGAAATATATTAGTGCTGCAAATAAGAATATAATAAAATGTCATTCTTTAAAAATAGGGTGAAAAAGGCAAAATGTTTTCTTGCAGCAAACAATACAATAGATTTATACAGAACAGAACTCCAAAGAACATGGCATCATGCTCACAGGGGTGAATAGCAACCGATCATAGACCATACTGCTGCCTGTTATACAGGATATAATTGTGCAATAAGGAAGTGCTTGGTGCGCACACAGTGCAAATGATGCAGATTTTAGAATATAATGGATAAATTATATTTACACAAATTAATATTGTTCTGAAACCCACAGAACTAGGAACCCATTTTTTAAACATATAAGAAAAAATGTAATTCTGTGCTTAAAAATCGATTTCACTGCTCCATGGTACACATAGACCTAATCACTGCCCTCCAAACAACCCACCCTATCCTTACGAATGAGAGGGGTTACACAGGGATCCCAAAGTCTCTCTCAACTGCTTCCAGATGCTGCCAAAATGCACTGATTAATCAGGGAATCCAGCCACTAGTTTAATTTAAGCCCAGAGACAACATAGGCTGTATAATGATTCATCTCAGCATAAAGTTGCACTTATTTGTGTGATCTATATGGCAGCTCCCACTGCTCTGCATTCTGCCTGCATCTACTCCCAGTAGCCTTAGTTCAAATGGCTGCCAGAGATACAGATATACACAGCTAAAGTGACAGAGAAGAGCACTAGCCAAAACTTTTCAATATCTGTTTTTTTGTGGTTCCACCAATATATAATGCACTTCTCTCATTTTACATTTTCCGGGATTTTCCACCATTTTTTAGGTCACCTGAAAAACACAATACACAACACAATTGGGATTTTCCTGTAGAACATAAATAGAATGTGTCTGCTTTTCTTGTCTCCCCTGTGTGATCATACATATACTTATATTCAACATATATATCATTTTCACATACCAACTCTAATAGGATGAAAATATGAATCAAGAATGCAGGCTTAATTGGATCCAAGCAAACAGATAGCTGCTGAACAAAAAGTTATTTAATTCCACAGAAAATGAAAAAAGACCAACTGCAATTTATCTTTGAATGTTACTTTACACTAAAGTTAAATAAAATGATGCCTTTAAATACAAAAGTACCCTTCTATTCAAATGGTGCATTACGTACTCAGATGTTACACTGTGGCTCATGGCACCAGCAGTTGGAGAGTTATCTCTATGGATATAACTCACTGTTAGTGATGGGTGAATCTGTGGCTGCCGCTGGCAAATCGCGAGAATTCGCCGCAAATTTGGCGACTAAGTTTGCCCATCACTACTCACTGTGCTTGATAGTGTCACCTGCTCAAATCAGCAGCACTGCATACAGATATATTGTACATAGAAAAGAGTTTTAGCACAAGTTGACACCAGTGTTACCAGGCAGAAGGGAAGAATTCTACAGAAACCAAACCCAGAAGATGCAGAAAAAAACAAGAGAGTTCCCATTTGCTGTGTAAATAAATAATATATCAGAGGTTTCAAAAGCAGGTATGGGCCCCATGGAAATACTAAATATACTTACAGACTTTTCAAGGGTTCCAGCTGAATCAGATTGTATAATACGTTTGTTTAAAGAATCTATAAGCCTTGTGAGCACTAAATTGGGTCGACCTAAGTGTCAGGAATTTAGGTACCCAAGATGAAAATACTCCCCATATGATCTATCATTTGTGTCACTCCAGCTACTGCAAAATGAATCAATTAGTCAATCAATAAGGCAACTTATCAATGTTTTGGGGCCCTAAACTGAATTTGCTGTGGGGTCCATTAACAACTAGTTACGCTACTGCCCCTAACTGTAAAAGTATGCCTGAGGTATCCCCCTGTACTAATCACAATTCAGCAGGAACAGACCCCTCACTAAGCTTCCCCATAGACTGTATTGAGAGAAACCATGAAACGATGCCAGCATTGGTATCTTCCTGTATTGAAAACAATTTAGCAAGAACGGTCCCCCATGTTTTCCCATAGCATAGTCATTACAGAAAGATGCCATCAAACAATGTCAGTATACTTTAGGTATCCCACTGTGCAAAGCACAATTGAGCAGGAACAGCCTACTCAATAAGTTTACAAATAGCCTGTATAGAGAAATACTATCAAGCAATGCCACTATACACATCCCCTGTACTAAGCAGACGTTCAGTGCAGCCATCAGGGAAAGAGCTGGGCTCCCCTTGACATCGCTGAAGACTGCGGCCATTTCTGAAGTCCCGAACAGCCGAAATGTGGAAGTGCCGAAGCCGAACTCCCGAAGCGGTGAAAAGACCCGAAGTCACGAAAACAGGCGAAATTGAAGTCCTGAAGTGGCAAAAAGACCCAAAGTCACGAAAAGAGGCGAAATTTAAGTCCTGAAGCCACAAGTTTTGTTTTTTTTTAATCCCCTGGCCACCAATGTATTATTATAATAGGTGTATTATTTTAATATAAATATAGGCCCCTGCCACCAATGTTTTTTTAAAAAAATATTCTTTGGGGCCCCATTTTTTTTAACTTGTAAGGGGGGCCCAGGTGCTAATTGCTCTAAAGGGGATACAATGTAAGATGAATGGTTAGCTGGCTTCTAATATCCTTATACTATAATTTACAATAGGGGGTACTTTATCCCTTATAATACATGAGTGATACTGAGAGTAGCCTGCACAACTCAGCCTGCAGCCTTGTGCCTTTATATGGTCAACAATCCCTCAGTGACTTCTAATAACCTTATCATTTACAGTAGGGGGTACATTATCCCATTACAATATGAGTGATACTCAGATTCCCATATGGGGTTTGCAGTAAAAGACACAAGTTTGTATTAGAACATTTGTCAGGCTAATGGTATTGGATTTACTCTCCATGGTACTGAATACAACATAAATAAAGACAACAGTATTGGCTGACTTGCTGCATTAGATGTATAACAGATATAGATAAATTTGCCACATAAGGGATGGGGAGTTTATGGGGATATTACAAGAAGATACTCTCTCTAAAAGCAATAACCTCCCTCATTTACTGTATGTATCAGCCACAAATGGTACTGGGAAGAGCAGGCTGTATTTTGTACTTTGACACAGCACAGAGTGCACTATTGAAAGTTAAACCACAGCCACTTATGGCAGGCCCCTTTATTAATTTGGTCCCTTGCCCCCCAGTGTGGCAGACTTGAGGTCTGGCATACAATCCCCACCTCCTAATATGCTGGTCTGTGACCATATAAAGACACAAGGCTGCAGGCTGAGTTATACAAGGAACTCAGAGTATCACTCATCCTATATACTAATCGAAGGCCTATCTATGTCCCGAGTGGAGGGGAGGCAGATGCGCACGCAACTTCGGTTAGGATCTATGAGATGCGCGCGCAACTTCAGCCGAAAGACATAGATGCGGCCTTCGATTAGCAGATGTGCTGGAAGGTTAGGATCAGAACAGGTTAGGATCGGGGAGGCAGATGCGCTGGAAGGTTAGGATCTAGGGAGGCAGATGCGCTCACCGTCTCCTTCTGCCTCCCGCCGCCTCTTCTTTCCTGCTCACTCAGGCGGCGACCGCTGGAAGGTTAGGATCTAGGGAGGCAGATGCGCTCACCGTCACACTAGGGGAACCGGTTGCGTACCTGCACGAAAGTCTGTATAAGCGTCGGCCATCTTGCTACTCCTCTGCGACTTTGTCATCCGCCCACTGCCAAATCCGCCCACTAAAGTCTGTATAAGCGTCGGCCATCTTGCTACTCCTCTGCGAGTTTGTCATGCGCCCACTAAAGTCTGTATAAGCGTCGGCCATCTTGCTACTCCTTTGCAAGTTTGTCTAATGGCGGCGCTAGCGTCACTCTAGGAGGGGAACCGGTTGCGTACCTGCGTGGGTGGCCATTTTTAGCAAAACTGGCTATATTATCTCCAAAAAATATTGATGTTGACATGATAAACAACCAAGTGATTGCATTACTTCCTGGACAAAGCTGTGTCTTTCTGAGTACTGACTGTATTGATTCTGAAGACGAAAGTGAGAAACTTAATTTCCCATTAGAATATTTAAACACTATCAACCCTGCTGGATTACCACAACACAATCTTATACTCAAAGTAGGAACAATAGTCATGCTGTTAAGAAACCTTAACACTAAGCAAGGTTTATGTAACGGTACACGGTTGGTTGTGAAGAGCATGAGACAAAATGTTATCAAGGCAGAAGTGCTTACAGGATCCCATAGCGGTGATACTGTTTTGATTCCCAGAATTGACCTTACCAGTTCTGACCAGGAATTACCTTTTAAACTTAAACGACGACAATTCCCCATTGAGGCTGCATTTGCCATGACAATCAACAAATCACAAGGACAAACATTGGATAAAGTCGGCATTTACCTATCTGAGCCTGTGTTTGGTCATGGTCAACTTTATGTTGCATTTTCAAGAGTGCAGCGTTCATCTGATGTTAAAGTCAAGATTTTAAGTACAGCTCACCAGGGAGAACTCATTCAAGGACAGGAGAACATTTTCACAAAAAATGTTGTTTATAAAGAAATTTTTCAGTAACACTTTACTACCAATAAACTCAAAATTTAAGAATTCTAATAGCAGATAGGTAATAACAAGCAATAGGCACAGATTCACTCTACATCCCCACAAATTAGCGTCGCCAGTTGCTGCCTGGGGATGCAGAGTGAATCAGCACCCATCGCATTTTGCTGCCTCACTGTTGTTACCATTCTTTCATTAACGATTCTTTAGAGAATCGGGGGTTTACTGGTGTATTATAAGAAATAGTATATTAGTGATATTCAAAGTCACTATTGTATTGGACCAGAATATCTGTGACTGCTTAATTTCATTACATTAACAGTGTACATAAACCTAAACTCTCATACCTTTTGCCAGCCGTTGTTCATCTGCATGTACCCCCTTTCAGAAGACATCTTGGGTTTGAAGAGCCTCAGTCCTGCTGAGATTTTCTCCACAGCTTCCAGTTGAAAAGATTTTTTTCTGCTCTTGCTGAACATCTCCCACATCAACACTCCTAAAGGAGAGACAAAAGAAATGTAACATTAGACTGATCCACCAGAACAGAGAGCTGGGCTAAACACTGACCCTCACTTCAGAATTTGGAAATAATCAGCCGGCCCAGAAATATATTGAACAAAATGAATTTCTGCTACTTACCAAATGACCACATGTTGGATCTGCAGCTGTAAAGTCCAAAGAAAACTTCTTTAGCCGACCATTTAACAGGGAATTTGTGGTTGTCTGGGGTCAATTTCCCACTTGCCTATGCACCACAGAACATGAAAGGGCTTGGAATCCACAAGTAGCAACAACTGAAAACATGTCAATAAGAATTATTTTCAATACTGGGTTAGAAATGTGAATGTAATTAATCCCCTTTTAACTGTCTACACTCACATGACATGTCTGTAAGCAAAATAGTCAGCACAACTTTGTTAAATCTTCTTACTTTGTATGGGTGCAGGTTCTCTAGTGGCCACTTCCCACCAGCAAATGCATTACCACCCGCCCGGTAATGCCCTATAAGTGTGCAATAAAGGCATTTTTATAATAACAAGACATTGTAGTGCTGTTCATATCGAATCCCTGCTACACTCACATGACACACAGTCAGCTTTGCGTGAGCATGTATAAGTATATAAACTCTTTAAAGAAAGCATTTATAAATATGTCAAGTTTAAGTGAAACAAGCCCTGTAGAACTGTATGTAAAGCATACCACTTATCTTGACAACACAGACGTTGTGTGATTCTTTGTACATGTGATATTTTCTATGTCTAGCAAATGGGGCATTACTAGTGAATAAACCAATTGTATCTGGTACAATGGAGAGAGTGAAAATGTTAATATCTTTAATATATATATATATATATATATATATATATATACACACTAACGGAAGAGAGGCAGATACAGGCTAACAGACAAGAGAACAAAAAGATAACTAGGTAAACATTGACATGTAGATTGATAGATGGTGGATAGACAGACAGATAGATGGATGGATGGTAAGAAGACAGGCAGACAGATATAATGGATAGATATAATAAAACATCCATACCTGTTCAATTATGCTGGTGGTAGTTAACAAGTTCGGGGATAAAGCTGAAGATGTGCTTCTAGGCCAGGAAATATTTGTCTGGGATGCTCTTCTGTTTCACTGGTTACGTGAACAGACAGATAGATGGATAGAGATACCTTGGAGTTGGGAAAGTGCTGCAGAACGTGGGGCAGTAGATACCAATATACATACCCTGTTGTCATTGGGCGTGGGGAGCAGAGGCTTCTTTAGGCTGCAAGGGAAACATATAGCAGCAGTGAGTTACAGAGAGACAAGTACAGGAATTGCTTAGTAATAACAGTAATTCAATCATGGGCTTCAAGTTAGATATTCCTGTGGGGAAGCTGGGAGTTAACTGCATTGACTCAATAGGCCATAAATATAAAGCAATGCTATGCTTAAATAATAAACTATGTATATACTGCACATCTAAGCAGAAATAAATGCCATATAAACCCAAATCATCAACAGGGTACACTTCCCCTTTAAGAGCAGGGAACAGAGGTGACTTTACAACGAGGGGTTTGACAGTTGGTTTAGTCCGTTGGTTGGCATTGCAGCGAGAGGTAAGTGTATATTTCCCCTGAGAGATTTTCTTGTCAAATAATGCTCATTTTAGTGAAAAAAGAAGGGAAACAGTTTGGTAATGCCCCCTGGGCTAACAGATACTGATTCTCTCACTGATTTTAGTGAATTTGGAGAATTTTCCCCTAAAATGGACTTTGGAGATACCTTTAATCTTAGCTCTGGTTGTGGGACACAGACCCAGGATTTGGCAGGTATGCAGGGCTGCCAGCAAATATACACTTTTTCTACAGCAACCCCATAAGTAGGTAACGTTTGGGGACCCCTGTGCCTCACGTTAAAATAATTTATTTTTAACTTGTATTAATAAGTCATGATTTAAGAACAGGGATGAGAGGTGAATTTACACAGGAATGACAGTTGGTTTAGTCCGTTAGTTGTCAGAGTGGTGAGTGTACTTTCCCTCTGAGACGTTTTTTTTTGCCAAATAAGCCATATTTTAGTGGAAAAAAGATGGGAAATAGTTGGGTTATGCCCTCCCAGATGAACGAGTGTTGCTTCGATCACTGATTTTATAGAATTTTCCATTAAAATGGGCTTATGAGATGCCTTTAATCTTAGTACTAGTTGGGAGACACAGACCCAGGATTTGGCAGTTATGCAGGGCTGACAGCAAATATACACTTTTCCCACTTGGAGTCCATAAACAGATAACATTTGGGGACCCCCGTGCCTCACCATAAATATTTTATATTTATGCCCAGTATTAACAGGCTCCTTAGAATTTTGTAGAGTTTTATTACTCTGTCCCTGGGTATCTGCCCTGTTCTGATATACCAACCTTGCAACTGAATTTAATGTAATACATAGCAATATTTTTTCCTTTTACAGAGGGGGGGGGGGCAACAAGGTACATGGTATTAAATAATAATGAATAATAATATTTGATTGCTAAATGTTTCCTATAGCAAGGGGGTAGGGGTGAACACTGGGCAATCTGCATCTGGACAGTGATCTTATGTGCTATGTATTCACTCTCACTGTACCAATGCTCATTTTTGATTGGCTGCTATGAGGTACTATATTGTATAAACGGAGGGCCAGTACTTGCTGGGAATGACACAAAGCTTGAGTTTAGGGTAAAATGACCAGATCTCTGCCTTCCTCTGTATTTTATAGGAAATATTAAGTGCTACATGCATTATCCCTGAAGCTAATTTGTCAATTTATTCCTTTTCCTATACAGATTGCTACAGTGTGCGGATTGCTTATTTTTTTTAGCAATATATCAGCGATTTTTGGATGGTTATTTTTCTGGCATCTCCTTAATTCAGATTTTTACATTCGTCTGTGAACACATATAAGGAGAGCCACAATCTAAAGAGGGAGACCCTCCGGGGTACCCCGGCCTTGTGCCGGCCCCTGTATTTTAGCCAAAAGCCAAAACATCTCAGGCTTTTGGTTTTTTTTTTTGTGCTCATCTTCTGTCATCTGAAGGATTTAAGAGGTAATCTTGAAAATTTGCTTTCAGGGTTCTTTTATGATACCCAATTCCCCATATTGACCTTATTCCCCTAATATCGCCTGACACCTATATCCCTACTGAACACCTTTTTGTCCTCGCGCTGCTTTGTAACCCAAATCACATGTGACTTATTAAAATGAGGAATGTTATTTTTGGATACTTTGCCGTGCACAAGACAGGCCATTTCAACCTGCCATCACCTTAGAGGTACTTGGATCTGGTTTATATTCCCTTATATGCCTTGTCTTTATTGTTCTAAGGCTAAACTGTGTTTTGCTTTTGCCCTTTTGGTGTTTAGGCCGGTTTTCCAACAAATCCATGATTTAGTAAGGGAACAAATGCCCCACTTGTTCCAAAGCCCTAAAGTGATGTACAACAATAGATTTTTGATTATAGGATTCCTTTTATCACTCATTCTCAGAGGTTTTGCTATGCTTCCAGCATTATCATTGAGGATGGGTCAGGTTGGCAGTTAATGACAGTTGGCAGCACTAGCTAAGGTTGATACACAGCCTATGCCAATTAGTTTGCTGCACAGCTACAAGTTCATTTTTTTCAGCTGAATATTGAAAAGTACAATGTCATGTCATTTATTAATAGGGAGGGAATATCAGTCAGCTCAGTTTATTAAAGAGTTAATATAATAACACAACGAAACCTCAATTTCAATTTTCAATTTTAAGGTTTCCTGCATTTTACACCATTGTTTTGTCGTCCCACCAATGTATAATGCATTTCTCTGGGTGCTTTTCCCTGATTTCCTGGATTTTAAACCAAAAGTTTGTCCTGTTTCTCCTCTGTAAATGTTACAATTAGTGAAATGATGAGGTTTAAAAAATTAACCAGATGCATATTTTGCCATGGTCTGTAACAAGTCAAGTCCAATTAGTCTGCACCTTAAAAAGTCCTGCACAAATCAGTTATTGTTTTAGGTTGTGTATGTTACTGTCAGAGACTAGGCCTTGCAAATGCTATTTCATAATTTAACGTTAATGCTGCAATGCTTAACCCTTGACATAAACACAGTAAATATTGTATTTTTAGCATAAAACTGACTTCTGGGCTTATATCCCTTGAGTACTTGAAGAAAAAGTTACTTTAACACATTTCACTGAGTTGATATTTTCCCAGATTTTACACATTTTTTCCCGGTCCCCTATAAAATTCAATATTGTATAACATGAATTATTAGGGAGACATTGTCATAAGATTCAGTTCATTCAAGAATTAATATAATAATACATGATTTATTATTGTTTATTAGTGTAATTGGATTCCATCTGCCTACAAAGCACTGAGTGTGGGATGGATTTGGGCTAGAATAACTCATTTCTATAGTAACCCTAATATATGTCACTATTTTATATTTCAGCAGAAAGAGTGATGGGTTGCAAACTCTGCAAATCGTGTGATGTTAAGGTATGTCTGCCTTCATGTTTCTTTATTATTATTTCAATATCCAGTATGAGGACAATTGTATATATGTATATCTGTATTTATATATCACTACTTGTATCTGAAGCGCTGGATAGTTTTATAGTACAGTAACACTAGAAACAAGGAGAAAAAACATGGCAATGAAACATTATTAATATACAGAGTAACAAAGAGTAAGTACAACTTGATAAGAGCCACAGGAGAAAGAAGGTCCCTGCCCCACAGAGCTTATAATCTAAGTGGGCAGGTAACTGACAGTCACAAACAGTAGGGCAGTAAGCGTTACTATTCATAGTGGTGGAAACACTGACCCATAGTGAAAAGACTGGAGCAGATATTGTCCTATTACCCAAGTACACAGAATTAAACTATTAACCAAGGAGCAAGAGCAATATATTATATTTGCAATGGCAGGAGGCAAACGTTTTCAGACATAGATGCTATAAAGAAATTAATACTTTATAATAATATACAAATAAAGTTATTCAATATAGTTAATTCTATAAACGTCTTTATCCCTACAGAACTGTATTGGATCTTCAGACTCTATGTATCCTGTTGTGGAGATACATGAAATCCATGATCTATTTGAGTCACCAGCAGAGTTTGTTGCTTCTGTGAATTCGCTCGAGCCCCTGGTAGAGACAATTTTTTTGGGTAAGTAAAAATTGTGCATTTGGGGAACCAGCTTTAATTATGGTGACAGACTCCCAGTGAGATGATAATGTCGTGTCATTTTTGTAGATTCTCCACAAACATCCAAATCCAGTGAAAAGGACCCTGGTTCTTCCCATGAGACGGGAGAAATCATTCCTTTCAAGGAGCATGAGAGCTCCAAACCAGGAGAGACCAGGGAGAATGATACGGAGGAGATCCCTGAGATGACATCTGTATTGGGTAAGTCAGATCCATCACAAACTTCCTGAAATCTGTAAGTTTGTAAGGTACAGATAATAACACCAACCACTTTTCCATTGCTGTAGATTCACCTGAAGTACCCGAGACTCCTGAAAACGAGGAGAGTAGATCTGAGCCAGCAGAGAACACAGTGGGCACCATCATTCCCACCACTTCCAGTGTTCCATCAGCTGTAAGTAGATCCTTTGCAGATGATGATGAGATGATAATGTCATGTGTCATTTTTGTAGATTCTCCAGAAACATCCAAATCTGGTGAAAAGGACCCTGGTTCTTCCCATGAGATGGGAGAAGTCATTCCTTTCAAGGAGCATGAGAGCTCCAAACCAGGAGAGACCAGGGAGAATGATACGGAGGAGATCCCTGAGATGACATCTGTATTGGGTAAGTCGGATCCATCCCAAACCTCCTGAAATCTGTAAGTTTGTAAGGTACAGATAATAACACCAACCATCTTCCATTGCTGTAGATTCTCCTGAAGTACCTGAGACTCCTGAAAATGAGGAGGAGGAAGGTAGATCTGAGCCAGCAGAGAACACAGTGGGCACCATCATTCCCACCACTTCCAGTGTTCCATCAGCTGTAAGTAGATCCTATGCATTCTTAACAAATAATGTGCATGTCACCATATTGTAATTGATATTAATTCTGCATATGATACATAATACCTTTCTGTTTATTTGCAGACTCAGGAAGCTGAGAATGTCACAGAGACAAATGCTGAGCTACAGAGCGCTGACAGGTATTGGTTTGGGAAAGATTCTCTGTTTACAAGTTTTCTGTTGCTAAGCCATAATTTGCATATTACTGTTAGAAGATCATTATAGATTGGCAGCTTTTAAGCCTATTCATTCTGCACCAGTGATGTTTATTCACACTTTAGTCTCTGAAACGATTATTAAATATTGTTTCTGTGGTTTTGTTTGTAATCTTTACATTATAACTCATTTCAATTCTTGCTTTATCATCTTCAGAGTTGATCCCAGATGTCCAATGACTATTGAGACTTTCAACTTGGGAAAAGTATTGGGTGAAGGCACTTTTGGAAAGGTGAGTCACTGAGTCCCTAATAAGGATTAGTAAGCAACACAAACATGCAGAGAAAGTAAACGTTTATATTCTCTTATTTCAGGTGTTCCTGGCTGAGAACAAGGTGACAACGCAACTGTGCGCCATAAAAACCCTGAAAAAGCAGAGGATTATTGCATCAAACAGTTTCAACAGGTCAGTTAAATGGTTTAGTATAAGGGCAGAGGATCTTGACTCTATCCCAGTTCCTTGTGAATAAGATCCCATATTCTGGTTTTATGTTGTGACAATTTGATGCTTCTCCCCACCCAGTGTCTTCAAGGAGAAGAGAATACTCCAGAGGGTTACCAGTATAGAACACCCATTTCTGGTTTCCCTTTATGGCACGTTCCAGACTGAATATCACCTCTTTTTTGCCATGGAGTATCTTCCCGGTGGCGACCTCTTTTCTCTGCTAGCGAAGCATGGTGAATTTGAGGAATCCTGTGCTATGTAAGTATAAAGGGATTTATTTTGGCTGGGGCATGGGTGTCATGTTTACAGTAATATAACTGCAGCATTAAGTGGTGCCATTAATATAGGCAATTATAGAACTGGGACTTACAGACATTTCCATTCACATAAGGCTACACTGTGCAGCATTCTTGTAGATTGATATGCCTGTATCTACATAATAACTCATTGTATTCCTCCATCTCTGCAGGTTTTACACTGCCTGTGTGGTACTAGGCCTTGAAGAATTACATCGGAACAATATTCTTCATAGGTAAGCAATAATGACTGTTAGAGGACTGCGAAAAAGATTGCATATGTTGAATATGTATTTTTAAGTTTTAATTCTGTTTTAATTCTGTTTTAATTCAGAGATCTAAAACCAGAGAATCTGATGGTTGACCGAGACGGATATCTGAAAATTGTTGATTATGGCCTGAGCAAAGATGGTAAGTAATATTTCCACTTTTAATAACAAAACAGAGATAATGCTCGCAGATCTTCACTTTTCTTACAGATTCTTTTTGTGCTTCAGCATTTGGAATTGGAGATCGCACTAGGACCATGTGTGGAACAAGCTATTACCTGGCCCCAGAGATCGTTATGAGGAAGTCATACGACAGGGCTGCTGACTGGTGGGCCCTTGGGGTTGTAATATATGTGATGCTTACGTACCAGGTGAGAACATTGTCCAGATTATCAGCCTGAAAAATCACTGCCACATGCAGAAAACCCGGATTACTAAAGAAATCATTGTTTCTGTTTTAGTTCCCATTTGATGGAGAAACGAATAAAGAATTGTATGAAAGCATCATATATGACGAAGTCGAACTATACGAGGGATTCTCAGAACAAGCTTGCGACCTAATTAAAAATGTAAGTTGTCTCCTGGATATCAGTAATTTTAAATGCCACTTTTCATTGACTTTTTATTACTACCAATAGTAATACTCATCACTACTCCAGTAGGGCAGCGGGACTGTAAATTGTATGTTAACTGTTATTTTCTTTTGTAGCTGTTGGAAAAAGATGCTGAATATCGCCTCGGGTCCTATGAGGATGGTGCTGAAACAGTTAAAGGACACAACTTCTTTCAGGTTTGTTTATATTTTACATATTGTACATCAAGATAGGAATATGCCAATGAATATGGATTAATTCTTGAGTGCTGGTTTACTATAGACAAGCAGAGAGCAAAACAGGGAATCAATTAGGTCAGATACTCACTATCTAATATCTCCTGTTTTTCCAGGATATTAACTGGAATGAACTGCTGGAAAAGAAAGTAGAGCCTCCATTTGTGCCACGTGGTAAAGGCTTTACACAGGGCCCTGAGCAAACCGAATGCCAAGCCTGGATATTAACAACATCGTCTACAGAAATATCCACAGAACAGCAAGCGGCATTCGAGGGATTTGACTTTTACTGAGATACAGACAAGGGGCAAATATGTGACTGGAAAGGGCGGGAGGAGGGCCAGTCCATATACACAGAAAAAAAGCCCCAGTGGGAGGAAGTGAACATCAGATGCCCCACATCAGCAAGTTCTAAATCAAGAGTTGAATGCAAGATCTGCCGTATCTGTACTGTACCAGATAAACGAGAAGGGCAGCTGTAAGGAACCAACAGGCCTAGGACAAAGATTTCATTGGTGGGACCCCTCTTCCACAAGACATTGTGGGCTTTTGATGTCGCGGCACATCCTTTCTTCAAAGTAAGTAAAAGTAAGTCCAACAAGGAATAACAGACATCATCTTGCCAGTCTAATGATGTAAAAGAACAAGAAACCAACACAGCCTGGAACATGGAAGGCAGGATAAAGGGATCAAGTTAGTGGCTGCTCCACAAATTTAGTGTTTCTCCTTTTCCAGGTCTACAGACATCAACCTGCCAGCAACCGGGAACTGGACTTTTGCCAATGCCTCCTACAGAGTGGCACATTCTTGAGGCAGTAGGCTGCCATTATGTACATATTGTTAAATAAGAACATCCCCTCACCATTTATCACCCTTACCTACTCCTTTTCGACAATTTTTCTTGTAATCAGTTAACTAGTACATGGTTGAATACACATAAGCACATTTATGCCGCTCAGTAGACCCTGCATTCCTTTTCATGCCATCCCTCAGACTGTAGAAGCCGGGTTCTGCAGGCTGCCTGGGGGGTCTAATGGAATGAAGAGGAATGCAGCATTCACCTAGCAGCTTAACGGTGCTCATGTATATGCTCCCATATTCCCCTTTGCTTCTTTTCCTTCTACCACAATTCCACCAGTGGTGCCTCCCTTTTTATTTAAAACATGGCTTTATTTATATATATATATATATATATATATATATATATATATATATATATATATATATATATATATATATATATATATATATATATATATAGGTGCACCCTTAAGCCACTCTGTAGACCCTGCATTCCCTTTCACTCCATCCGTCAGACTGCAGAAGCCGGGTCTGCAGACTGCCTCGGGTCTAGTAAAATGGAATCAAATGCAGCGTTCACCTAGTAGCTTAAAGGCGCTCATGCATATGCTGCCATACTCCTTTCTATGTCCCTCACCCTGTTTGCCTTGATTAAATGTGGCATTGATCCTGGGAGCAAATCCGATTGCCGATAAGGAGTCAGGAAGGAATTTTTCCATCTAGTGAAGCATATTGGCCGAGCTTCCGAGGGTTTTTGCCTTCCTCAGGATCAAAAAGGCTAATTTATTACATCAATAAAGCTGTGATTTACACAGATTAACCACAAAGCCTCTCTGTGTGTTTGTCTTTATTCTGGGTATTAAGGGGCTGGGTATAAAGGGTTGGTTGTTCCTTAAAAAAGCCAGGGTAATAGGTACAGGGAGAGGCAAATGGAAGTGTGAAGCCAATAAAGCCAATACCAATTGGGTTTAGAAGCTGCCAATCTGTTTAGAAGCTGCTGTGTTGTTGCAAGGGTCCCATTTGCCTTAGAAATCAGTCAGTGAAAGGTGATGAGATGAATACAAACTATTGCTGATGAAAAGGGGTAGTTAGAATATAACATTTGGTGTCGTGTGGCATAAAAATAGCATGTAATCATAAGGAGAATACAGAAGAGAGACAGAGTATTTAGGGTCTGGTAGTGTGAGAAGGGAAAGTTGTGCTCACCACTAATTTTTCAAAACATTAAGCAGGGGTGCAATGAGGCTGTTACCATAAAATTCAAAGACAAATACAAAAGGTCCTCTGCACTCAACCCATTATCAATATATTATGGATATTGAAACATTTTGCCCTTAAGCTACTAAAATGCCTTACCCTTCAAACAAAACAGGGATTGTTTGTCCATATATTGCAATATATTTAAATATATTAAATATGAATGATAACAGGCAGACTTTCATGTGATGGGCCACACAAGGGGGGTGGGGGTGTTGGGGCGCATCTGGCCATTTGGATAGCACTGCTAGAGACTGTAATACCCTCTATCTACTAAGCAGCGCAACCTGGCAGGTCGCAGCATCCAAAAGACGCGTGCTCATTCACGAAAAGGGAACGGGGCTAGGGGGCAGAAAAAGAGCAGAGTGCAAAATAAATAAAGAAATATATTACCAGCATTAAGTGTTTATCTTCATCAAACAGACACTTTATTACAAATGTTGCTTGAGAACTACACTACCATATGAAGCTATGCCCATAAATAACAAGGCAGAATTATTGTCAAAATAATTTTGTACGCCTCCCTATAAAAAATATGATGGACATACTGAACATCCTAGCTGGGTTTATACTAGCAGAAAAATGACTGTTCATATTAATCAGCCTTTCATTATGCTGGATTTTGCTACACTAGTGACCAGGAATTCGAGGGAATTTTCGAAGTAAAAAATTAGAAATTCAAAGTAATTTTTTGGATACTTCGACCATCGAATAGGATACTACCACTTTGAATTTTGAATACTTTGAATATTCTACCATTTGATAAGGGAAGTACTGTCTCTTTAAAAAATAACTTCGACTTCAATAATTCGCCAAATTAAATCTGACGAAATGCTGTTAGCCTATGGGGACCTTCTACAGCATTTTTCGAAGTTTTTTAAGTCGAAGTTAAAATCGTTTGATTGTACGATAAAATCATTCGATTCGAAGGATTTAATCGTTCGATTATACTTCGACTGCAGAATAGCCAAATTCAATGAAAAAAGTTCAAATTCGATATTTGAATTCGAAGTATTAAAATTCGATGGTTGAAGTATTTTTAGTAAGTATTTTTAGTAAGTCTACTAGAAAAATCATGTGAACATTAAATAAACCCAATAGGCTGGTTTTGTCTCCAACAAGGATTAATTATATGTTAGTTTGGATCAAGTACAAGGCACTGTTTATTATTACAGAGAAAGCTAAGCTATACCCTCATACTGTGAGGACGTGTTTGGAGTGTGCTGCAAGAGCGTGTGTTCTCCCAGGCCCTTGCGGGTCCTGGGGGAGTTAGTCCCGGTACCTATCCCTCATCCCTCCGTGACCCCCCCTTTGTTATACCCCTAGTACACTTTATTTTCTCCTTTTTGTTAAGTTCCCCCCTCCTCACCCTTGCTTAAATGGGGCAGAGGAAGAAGGGAGATACAGCCCCCACAGGTGGACGAACCCGTCTGGGAAGCAGCAGAAGAGCCATGGAAGAAAAATCCCCAGTAACTGCAGATCGCACAAGAAGTGTAAAAAAACCAAACAAACAAAGTGGCAGATACTGGAGTATGATTCCTCTTCAATGTATGAAGCCGATGTGAGCATTGGAAGCCATCAGGACCCAGAAGTGAATGCAGGAGCTGCGGCGTGACTGCTGAGCTGACCGATCCAGAGCAGCGTGTGTTCTCGGCAACCAGAGGAAGGGAACTCCAACAAGAGTTCAGCACAGCAGAGGAACTGGAGGAATCAGATGCCCAATCAGCAAGTTCTAAATCAAGAGTCGAATGCAAGATCTGTACTGTACCAGATTAGAGAAGGGCCGCTGTAAGGAACCAGCAGGCCTAGGACAAAGATTTCATTGGTGGGACCCCACTTCCACAATTTGTCACAAAAGGCAGGCAGTGAAGAAATGGCCGGTGCTTACTGATACGGTGCCCAGGTGTGCCACCTGAACCAACAGCCATGAGAGAAAATAAATGACAAGATGTTGCCACAAGAAAACCAGCAGAGAAACCCTCCATCCTGAAGGATGCAACTATCATTGCCACCAAGTACCACAAGATGTCTACACTGCAAACCAAGACTTTGAGACAACTTTCAGACCATCCAGGGGCGATCCGCCAATGAGGCGATCTGAGGCGCCCGGCTAGGTTTCCAGGGGTGGCAAAAGGCCGCTCCTGGTGCCTTGAAGAGCCAAATTTCTGGTTTTTAAACCGGAAATTCGGCTTTACTAGGGCAAGAGAGCGCAATTACGCTCTACGCACTAGTGTTGCTGCCACCCCCCTGGAAATGTAATCGGGCTGGGGGGCTGCATTACTGGAGCCGCCTCAGGCGGCAATGTGAACAGGAACGGCGCTGAGACCATCATTTGTTCATCATTTCAATTTATGAATTATAATATAAGGGAAAAATAAATTTGTCAAAAAGTAAGTGAAGATTCTGTGTCTGTATTAGGAATACTAGATGGAGTTAGAAAGTGCCCATACACTGTGCAGATGTGTGTGTATATATGTGTGTGTGTATGTATATATATATATATATATATATATATATATATATAAAGTCTTGTGAAGGTGCACTCTCAATACAACCGCCTAGGTGCTGGTCAGAAACAATTATAAATAAATTATCAAAAAATAACAGCACTCCAAGGACTTCATAAGAAAAAATCAAACCATTTATTTCAACGTTTCGGCTCCATCACTCGGGCTGTCTTCAGGAACCGAACCATGAAACATCGTATTTACCATATTAAGTAATCGTACTACGTTTCAAAAATGTTTGTATCAAAAAAGTCGGAACCAAGTTTGTTAACAGAAGACAAACATATCACTGTGTATAGTTATTTAAACAATTTAATACAACGATAGAGGCATTTTAAGTACACTGCGTATGAAGTCATAGGAGTATGCGGTATACACCTAAACATCCATCAGGGAAATACCCGCTTTTAGGGTTGTTAGTAGGGTGGTGGTTATTAGAGAAGGACCGGGTAGTGAGAGGCTAGTCTTAAATGGTATAAACTGTACCTTTGTCGAGATGTAAGCTTTAAAGTGCATATCATAGCGATATGGAGTCTGCCATGTTTAGAAGTCGGTTTGAACATCCTGGTGTTGCGATGCCTGTGTAATTACTCTGTGTGGCCAGTAGATGGTGCATCTAATGCTCAGTTAGTGCTCTAGTCCGTTGTTGAAGGACCAGTAACATCAAAAAAATGTTTTAAAAAAATTCGTTAGAATACATTGAAATATAAAGACTAACACAAATTAAACTTTTTAATTGCAAAGCCTTTATTAAAAAATAACTTACTGAAACTCTATTTCCGTTCTTCTTGAGAAAAGGTGACAGGGCGACCATCCATTCTGCAGCAGTTGATTTCTCCTCCCTGGCTATCTCTCCTCGCCGCTGTGCTCTGCCAGCAAGATGGGGCAGCACTTCTAAGCGATGCACATGTCTCCGCACTTCCCAGCATTGCTCCTCCGTCTTACCCAGGCATGTTTTTTTCTTCCCGAACCCCCAGCCCCTGCACTGAGCTGCCCCGTCTCTCTCCTCCTGTGCTGCCCGATTTTTACAAGGAGATTGAAGTGAGCTGCTGCACCCAGTACTGTAACTCTGTTCTGAAGATTGTAGTTGCACACACAGAGCAAGACATTGCCGGGCAATACACACAGAGCCAGACAGTGCCGGGCAATACACACAGTGCCAGACAGCGCCGTGCAATACGCACAGAGCCAGACAGCGCCGGGCAATACATTAGCATAGCACTGGGAATAAGCACTTATCGGGTTCTCCGTGCAAGTCCGCATAACTCTCGCTAAGCGCAGGCTCTTGTAAGCATTTACTCCACTGAATCGGTGTCGGTGTTTCTATTGGCGCATTGAGGTCCCTGCGCTGGGAGAGTTATGCGAACTTGTACGGAGAACCCGATTGATCTTGGGCCACAGGAGAAAGGAATCAAAGGTAACAGCAGGAAGGTAGAGCTTGTAGGTGCTGCGGGGGTAAGTGCTAATTCCCAGTGCTATGCTAAGGTATGGCCCGGCGCTTTCTGGCTCTGTGTGTATTGCCCAGCGCTGTCTGGCTCTGTGTGTGCAACAACAATCTTCAGAACAGATTTACAGTCCGCACTTCAATCTCCTCGTAAAAAGCGATGAGCCTGGAGAGGATTTTGCAGGCGGCCCGACGTGGAGACGCTGAGAAGCTGCAATGCGCAGGGACAGATCGAAGGATCCCATGGCCGCCTCTGCAGTCCATCATGCTGTCTCCTTTACTTGGTGGATGAGGCGCAACTGGTGGGCATCAGCAGGGCCAGAAACTAGGCCACCCCGGCTCACGAAGCTGAGGCCACCGGCAACTTGTCGTGCTTGCAATGGCCCGTGTATTGCCCGGCGCTGTCTGTGTTGGTCTTTATTTTTCAATGTATACTATCACATTTTTTTTAAAAAAATGTTGATGTTACTGGTCCTTTAAGCGACTAGACCCAGCAACCCATATGGAGGTATATATGCAGTATAGGACTGGCCCACCGGGAAACCAGGAAAACTCATGGTGGGCCCAGGTGTCAGTGGGCCCCTTGGCTTCTAACCATTTGGCACATGTCTCCGCACTTCCCAGCATTGCTCCTCCGTCTCACCCAGGCATGTTTTTTTCTTCCCGAACCCCCAGCCCCTGCACTGAGCTGCCCCGTCTCTCTCCTCCTGTGCTGCCCGATTTTTACAAGGAGATTGAAGTGAGCTGCTGCACCCAGTACTGTAACTCTGTTCTGAAGATTGTAGTTGCACACACAGAGCAAGACATTGCCGGGCAATACACACAGAGCCAGACAGTGCCGGGCAATACACACAGTGCCAGACAGCGCCGTGCAATACGCACAGAGCCAGATAGTGCCGGGCAATACATTAGCATAGCACTGGGAATAAGCACTTACCCCCGCAGCACCTACAAGCTCTACCTTCCTTTCTCCAGTGGCCCAAGATCAATCGGGTTCTCCATGCAAGTCCGCATAACTCTCGCTAAGCGCAGGCTCTTGTAAGCATTTACTCCACTGAATCGGTGTCGGTGTTTCTATTGGCGCATTGAGGTCCCTGCGCTGGGAGAGTTATGCGAACTTGTACGGAGAACCCGATTGATCTTGGGCCACAGGAGAAAGGTATCAAAGGTAACAGCAGGAAGGTAGAGCTTGTAGGTGCTGCGGTGGTAAGTGCTAATTCCCAGTGCTATGCTAAGGTATTGCCCGGTGCTTTCTGGCTCTGTGTGTATTGCCCAGCGCTGTCTGGCTCTGTGTGTGCAACAACAATCTTCAGAACAGATTTACAGTCCGGGGTGCAGCAGTGCACTTCAATCTCCTCGTAAAAAGCGATGAGCCTGGAGAGGATTTTGCAGGCGGCCCGACGTGGAGACGCTGAGAAGCTGCAATGCGCAGGGACAGATCGAAGGATCCCATGGCCGCCTCTGCAGTCCATCATGCTGTCTCCTTTACTTGGTGGATGAGGCGCAACTGGTGGGCATCAGCAGGGCCAGAAACTAGGCCACCCCGGCTCACGAAGCTGAGGCCACCGGCAACTTGTCGTGCTTGCAATGGCCCGTGTATTGCCCGGCGCTGTCTGTGTTGGTCTTTATTTTTCAATGTATACTATCACATTTTTTTTAAAAAAATGTTGATGTTACTGGTCCTTTAAGCGACTAGACCCAGCAACCCATATGGAGGTATATATGCAGTATAGGACTGGCCCACCGGAAAACCAGGAAAACTCATGGTGGGCCCAGGTGTCAGTGGGCCACTTGGCTTCTAACCATTTGGCCCATTTCATGGTCATTCTCTATTCTCTATAAAAGAGGCTTAATAATGGAAGAATAGAGTATAGTAAGTAGACATAAAAGACTAGGAGAATAAAGAGGTTAAGTGAGGAGAGGATGAATAATAGTTTGGAAAGTGGGCCCATGTTCTAAGGTTTTCTGGTGGGCCCCTGGTATCCCAGTCCGACACTGGATATATGTGAAAAAATTAGTTGGTAGCAATATAGGTTAACAGTTATTCGTTGCATTACTGTTGTCCGACTGCATGTGCATCCTCTTATGGAGAGCTGGTAAGTATTTACCCTGAGCTGCATATAATTATGGAAACTTAATCAGGTGTAGGAGTCATATTCTCTTCTGATCCAGCACAATGGATGCTGAGCATATGGTCTTTGTACTACAATCAAATTCACAGCACATGTGGATACTCCTGAACTCCCTTTTCTGGACATTCTGCTAATGAAACAGGGCACTCAGCTTACCACCACCATTTACCGTAAGGAGACTGACAGAAACACTTTATTACATCATACGTCTTGCCACCCGCCACATCTACTTAAAAGTATTCCATATTCCCAGATGATCTGGATTTTAAGGAACAACACGGACCTGAGCAGACTTCATCAACAACTAGACAAACATGGTTCGGTTCCAAGAATGTGGTCACCCCCAACACAAACTTCTTAATTGCCGTCTGCGAGCTACATGTTTTACACAAAATGAGTTACTGACCCTATTAAATACCAACACAACGACAAGTAATGTGGACTCCCTCACCACATACTCACCTAGTACCAGATCCTTCACTAGAGCTATCCATAACTATTGGTTGATTGTACAGAAGGATAAGACACTACCACCTTCCTTCAAGCTACCTCCACTTGTGGCCTATAAACAAGGACGACCAACTCGTAATCACAGATCCTGCACAATGTTATCAACCCCCTACACCAGGCATGTCCAAAGTTCGGCACGTGGGCCAATTGCGGCCCGTTTTTAAATTTACACCAGCCCTCAGCCTCAGTCATGAAATTAATAATAATGTGGCCTGCCAGCATAGTGCGATCAGGAATTGTGTATCCATAATATTTGGGCACATTAGTGAAATGATCTGCCACTTGGTCTATACTGCTGCCTGTGAGCTGAAGGTGTTAGAAATAGACACGTACTGGCACGTAGTGACGCACCGCTCTACAGATACAGATACTAAAGATGGATGCATCACTACGTGCCAGTACGTGTCTATTGTAAACACCTTCAGCACACAGGCAGCAGTATAGATGATCATTTCACTAATCATGTACCCAAATATTACTGCTATGCGATTCCTTGTTTAAATGAGGCGTGGAGAATAAGTCCAAACAGACTCCACTTCTCCACTTCCTAAGAGCAGTGTACGCATCCATCTCCAGGAGTGAATGGTCCTGATCGCAAGCTAGCTACCTCGGAATGGATGTCAGGCTGAATGGTCACCCCCCACACATTTTCACCTCAGCAAATCTGGTCCTTGTTGCAAAAGGTTTGGAAACCCCTGCCCTACACCCTGGATGCTACCGATGCACAGACTGCACAACCTGCAGACAACTACTCACTGGTTCCACCTTTCCACACTCACATTCAGGTACACCAAGATATGTTCTACAATAGTAACGCAACGAATAACTGTTAACCTATTATGCTGCCAATTTATTTTTTCACATATATCCCTCCATCTCCACCATCTACTGGCCACACAGAGTAATTACACAGGCATCGCAGCTCCAGAATGTTCAGACCGACTTCTAAACACGGCAGACTCCATATCGCTATGATATGCACTTTAAAGCTTACATCTCGACAAAGGTACAGTTTATACCATTTAAGACTAGTCTCTCACTACCCGGTTCTTCTCTAATAACCGCCACCCTACTAACAACCCTAAAAGCGGGTATTTCCCTGATGGATGTTTAGGTGTATACCGCATGCTCCTACGTCACGGCTTCATAAGCAGTGTACTTAAAATACCTCTATGTATTTAATTGTTTAAATAACCATACACAGTGATATGTTTGTCTTCTGTTAACAACTTTGTTCTGACTTTTTTATACAAACATTTTTGAAACATTGTACAGGTATGGGACCTGTTATCCAGAATGTTCGGGACCTGGGGTTTTCCGGATAAAGGAACTTTCCATAGTTTGGGACTTCATGCCTTCTACTGGAAATTCATTTAAACATTAAATGAACCCAATAGGCTAGTTTTGCTTCCAATAAGGATTAATTATATCTTAGCTGGGATCAAGTACAAGCTACTGTTTTATTATTACAGAGAAAAAGGAAATCATTTTTAAAAATTTGGATTATTTGGATAAAATTGAGTCTATGGGAGACAGCCATTCCGTAATTCGAGCTTTCTGGATATCGGGTTTTCGAATAAGGGATCCTATGCCTGTAGTACGATTACTTAATATGCTAAATACGATATCTTTGTTACAACATTTCTTTATTCATTGCTAACTAATAGCTACATCTATGATTATTTCCTTCTGATTATTCTTTATCTATTATTATTATTGTTTGTTTTTGTTTTCAACATGTATTGTATAAAAAAAAATTGTCAGTTAGGTGCAGTGACATCACTTAATTCCCTTTCCCACCACAGGGGCTTTGAATGGTTGCAGCATTTTGTTTAAGCACTTTGGTAAAGGCTAGTGTACTATCTGAAACGTTACTTATTTTTTTGCCAAATAAAACCTTTATTTCCATTTGTAAGACCTGTGAGTGCGAGCCTTTGATGTGCTTATATATATATTTGTTAGTAGTTTGTTAGTCAGTCTGTCAGTGTATAGTGCATGTGCATATGAGGAAGCATATGTGGCATATGTAGGAGGAGCTGAAGCTACAGCTTCTCTTCCATTCCAACTGTTCCTGTTATCTGGGCTGTTGGGCCAAACAAATGCAGCAATACAAATATCTTAAAGAATTATTATATAAGTGCACTAAAAGTAGTGTTTCTAAATAAATTGTTATTGTAAGTCAGGTTGATCATCCGCAGAGATCTACCTATGGCTCAAGGTAGATTTAAGTTCAAATTCCAAAGTAGTTTTTTCAGTACAGGGCACAGCCACCTCAAATGTAGTTGGTCATACTACTAGGATTTATAAACAAACAGAAGAAAAGAGGGGTACGCTCAGGGCCGGATTTACATAAAGGGCACCCCTAGGCCCACTGCCATTCGTCGCCCCTGTCCCCACCCCTTTATTCATGCAAATTTTCATCATCTGCACTGGATAAATGGGGAAATTTAAAAAATGATTGTATCTACTGCTCATCCCCAGTGTTTTTGAACAAATGTGGGTGTGGTTGGGCAGCATGCCGCCCCCCTAAAATCCTGCCGCCCTAGACCCGGGCCTAGGTGGCCTTTCCACAAATCCGGGCCTGGGTACGCTCCTATACAGTAAAATCAGTGATATTTTATTCAATAAAGTAATGCACTTACAAGCTTAGATGTACATTAAACTCATCAAGGGAGTGGCTTAATGTGTTTCTTTGTATGTCCAGCCTCCTCAGGTGCATATGAAAATAAAAATTACTTTTGTGTGCACTTTGATATTTCCCTGAGGAAGTCAGACATTCAATGAAACATGTTGGGCCACAACTCAATGTGCTTCTTAGTTTGTAAGTGTAGTACTCTATATATGTATATGGCCCCTCGTATGGGTTCCCTTATCAGTCAGATACCATTCAGGGTCAGCCGATATATGGCTAACTGCCATATACCAAAACCTGATTGTTGCTACAAGTTCCTATTCCAGAGTATATTTTTTACCCATCTCTAAGTTAAAGGGAGTTTATGGGGAAATGTGGCCAGACACAGCATGTGGACAGAAGCTCTTCAGTAAAGCCCCCACAGATAAACTCTAATACCAATCTCTGGGGGGGGGGGGAGAACAGTAAACATCAAGCTACACAGCTTGTGAAGAACCCCAGGATATTGGGCAACGGCAAAAAGCAAACTAAAACAGCACTCTGTACAACTCACCACATTCTTTGGATCGCAGGCCTGAAAGGACACATTGGAAAATATCCATATTGCGCCAGCAAGTCCTCTTCAGCAGCTTCATCCCCAGTACATTATGAATCTGATAAAGACAACAGGACAGCTAAGAATGCCATCAATAAAGCCAGAAAAAAAGATAAAAGCCTGTAATACACTTATAAGACAACCCCACAGATGACTACTGAAATGTTTGTTTTTTTTAAATGAACACATTCCAAGGTAAAAAATGGACATGAGAAAACAAGACTATAGGACTGCTCTGTCAATGTGAAACTGAAAAAAACAAGGATTGTTTTTATCCCTCTAAAACAGTGTGAAACTTTTTGAAATGCACAAGACACTATGACTGCTTTGCCAATTACTTGTGAACCTTTTTGAAACACATTTCATTTTTTTTTTTCATTTCATTCATTATGTAGCAGGTGCAGGTGCGGACTAACCTGCTGAACCCTTATAATACATGAGTGATAACCAGAGTTCCCTGTATAACTCAGCCTGCAGCCTTGTGCCTTTATATGGTCACAGAACCCTTCAGTGAATTCTAATATCCTTATCATTTATAGTAGGGGGCATATTATCCCTTATAATACATGAGTGATAACCAGAGTTCCCTGTATAACTCAGCCTGCAGCTTTGTGCCTTTATATGGTCACAGAACCACTCAGTGACTTCTAATATCCTTATCATTTATAGTAGGGGGCACATTATCCCTTATAATACATGAGTGATAACCAGAGTTCCCTGTATAACTCAGCCCGCAGCTTTGTGCCTTTATATGGTCACAGAACTCCTCAGTGAATTCTAATACCCTTATCATTTATAGTAGGGGGTACATTATCCCTTATAATACATGAGTGATAACAACAGTTCCCTGTATAACTCAGCCTGCAGCTTTGTGCCTTTATATGGTCACAGAACCCCTCAGTGACTTCTAATATCCTTATCATTTATAGTAGGGGGCACATTATCCCTTATAATACATGAGTGATAACCAGAGTTCCCTGTATAACTCAGCCTGCAGCTTTGTGCCTTTATATGGTCACAGAACTCCTCAGTGAATTCTAATACCCTTATCATTTATAGTAGGGGGTACATTATCCCTTATAATACATGAGTGATAACAACAGTTCCCTGTATAACTCAGCCTGCAGCTTTGTGCCTTTATATGGTCACAGAACCCCTCAGTGACTTCTAATATCCTTATCATTTATAGTAGGGGGCACATTATCCCTTATAATACATGAGTGATACTCAGAGTTCCCTGTATAACTCAGCCTGCAGCCTTGTGCCTTTATATGGTCACAGAACCCCTCAGTGACTTCTAATATCCTTATAATTTACAGTAGGAAGTACATTAGCCCTTATACATGAGTGATACTCAGAGTTCCCTGTATAACTCAGCATGAAGCCTTGTGCCCTTTATATCAGGGGTGCCCAGACTTTGATACACTGGGATCTACTCTTGACACCTGGCCCCCATAAGAAGATCTACCTTGGTAACGTGCGGCGATTTTTTGACCACGCCCATTTTTTGACCACACCTCCTAATTACCATATTAAGTTTACAAAATTTGGCTGGTTATGAAAGTTTAAACACACTCCCTTTCCCTCCATGTTTGCTGCTCATCCCTCTCTTCCCCTCAGTGCTTGTTGCTGTCAGCCCCCCTTCTGTGTCACTGCTTGTTACTGTCAGCCCTCTTTCCGTGTCCCTGCTTGTTGCTCAGCTCAGCCCTCCATCTGTGTCCCTGGTTGTTGCAGTCAGCCCCCCTTCTGTGTCACTGCTTGTTGCTGTCAGCCCCCCTTCTGTGTCCCTGTTTGTTGCTGTCAGCCCTCCTTCTGTGTCACTGCTTGTTGCTGTCAGCCCTCCTTCTGTGTCCCTGCTTGTTGCTGTCAGCCCTCCTTCTGTGTCACTGCTTGTTGCTGTCAGCCCCCCTTCTGTGTCACTGCTTGTTACTGTCAGCCCTCCTTCCGTGTCCCTGCTTGTTGCTCAGCTCAGCCCTCCATCTGTGTCCCTGGTTGTTGCTGTCAGCCCCCC
This sequence comes from Xenopus laevis, assembly GCF_017654675.1. NCBI lineage: Eukaryota > Metazoa > Chordata > Amphibia > Anura > Pipidae > Xenopus > Xenopus laevis. Next base: position 53,292,093 of record NC_054377.1, on the reverse strand, counting down.
TTCTGTGTCATTGCTTGTTGCTGTCAGCCCCCTTTCTGTGTCCCTGTTTGTTGCTGTCAGCCCTCCTTCTGTGTCACTGCTTGTTGCTGTCAGCTCCCCTTCTGTGTCCATGTTTGTTGCTGTCAGCCCCTCTTCTGTGTCCGTGTTAGTTGCATAGCCCTACCTTCTGTGTCTGACGTGCTTGCTGCTCAATATCTCACCCTCCCTTCCTTCCATGTCCATGCTTGACTCTGCTCTCCGCCCCTGCCTTCTCCTCTGATCTCAGCCAGCCCCGCATTCCCTTCTCCTATGCTCACTGCCTGCCCGTTCTCTGCCTGCCTGCTCTCCATTCTCCTCTCTCAGCCAGCCCTTGCTGCTCAGAGGAGAAAGGGAATGTTCCACCAAAGACTGTGAGTGGGGCTGTCCGGAGCGGGTTCTGCAGCTCTCACCCGCGTCGGTAAAATAAAGATGGCGGCTGGACTGCAGCATTATGCTATCGCGAGACTTCGGACGTCACAACCAGGAAGTACGGTGGAAACGTCGGGCAGGTCACGGTCTACCAGGAAAATGATGGGGATCAACTGGTAGACCGCAATCGACGTCCTGGGCACCCCTGCATATGGTCACAGAACCCCTCAGTGACTTTTAATATCCTTATCATTTACAGTAAGGGGTACATTAACCCTTATAATACATGGGTGATACTCAGAGTTCCCTGTATAACTCGGCCTGCAGCCTTGCACCTTTACATGGTTATGGGACTCCTCAGTTACTTTTAATACCCTTATTAGGCTTGGGTGAATTTGGCCCATTTCGTTTCACCAAAAATTTGCCTCCGGCGCAATGTTGGCGACACACCATTAAAGTCTATGGGCGACATTTTTTTTTGGCGTGCGACGCCATACGAGTCTATGGGTGTCATTTTCCATGGCAAAACAATGGGAAAAAATTCACCCATCCCTAACCCTTATATTTTAAAATAGGGTGTGTTTTATACCCTTTTTACATTGTATTCGTTTATATTTCACATATGTTTGAAGGGAAACATTGTAGGGCCCCTCAAAAAGATCCTCAAAGCTGCCCAGCGTGACCTAAACCCCCGATGGTGCACTGCGTATGCAAAATGCAAATATTGTGGTGCAAAGGAGTCGTAAAGCCAGTGCCAACATGGGCAGATTTTAATGAAGATTTGCTGATGGGAATTAAGAGTTAAGTGTCAATAATTTGGGCTGGTAAATGCATTATCTGGTGTGTGGCTAATATTTTGTCAAATATTTTTCAAAATGAAGTGCTTTTCTATTGGCTGCAAAGCTGACATGTGCTGCATTATTGTACAGGGAAAGATATAGGGAGTAATGAAATCTACATTACTAAGAGGCTAAATGAGCCGCTATGCCATTATGAAGTTTAGACCTTTAACTGGATCTGTTTCTATTATTTTGGTAAGTGCAAATGTAATTGGTGTAGTTTTTCACCCTCGTTATCTGAGGTGCTGCCCCCTAAAGGTGCAAAAATGACAAATGATGCAACAATATTAGAGAAATATAAATATTTATTTCAATAACAATTACAAAGGGTTTCTGTAACAAGATGTAGAATATGTTAGCCCAAAGTTGATAATTGTGATGCTGTGACGCTATGAGTTAAAGCCTACGAACTTCACTTCTTTCTAAATACTCTTAACACATCTTGATAAGTTCCAGCTTTTCTCTCTCTTCAATGTGGAACTAAATTTCTGCATGAAATTCAAGCGCCATGACTTTTCTGCATGGTTTTCACTTCTGAGAGTTGTTTTTGTGACTCATTTTAGGGTTGGCAGTCAATAGCCCCATTTTTCTCTATGTCCTTTGTTGGCATCACCCAGTGGGAATGAGGAGCCATCTCCTAAGCTGCTGAAGATTGGGATGAACCAATATCTCTTTTTATGCCAAACACTTGTCTCCAGTGTCTTTTCTGTAGCCAAATCATAGGGATTATACTCACAATGTAAAGCCTTCATTAAACTCTAAAAGAGTTTCATTCGTTAAAACCAGTGAGTAATGGTCATAAATATACCGATAACAAAAGATTATACAGGACAATGTACTCATGCAGAACAGCGCAATGGGCTGAGCCTTTGGAATCCCATGTTTGGCAGTTGATCAGTCCAGAACAGTAATGGAGCAATAAAGGGACACTGCACTAGTGAATATAAGCAATAGGGGTACATAGAGCAGGAACAGGAGGAAGAACTTGTAGTTTGGAAAATCCCACGCAGTTGTTTAGAAATACGCAATGATGATCCAGTTTCAGTATACAGATGTCACACACTTGTACAATGATGCACCTGTCTGGCTTTATGAATTGGCATTTCTACAGTACTTAATTGGTGTTTTTGACATCTACATTAATAATATAAAGCAAATTTTTTGGCCGCACGGCTGAGGATTTGCTCCTGCACTTCTGGCCTCTCCTCACTCAGATACAGCTGCTTGTCAGACTCCGATAGGCGGAATGTTTCAGGAGGGACGGCAGGAGGCGTTTAACAACCCGAAGATAACTCCAACATGCACAGGAGGAACAAAATTGTGGAAAATCACCAGGAAGGTTGCCTTAGCTCTTGTGATGGAACAGTAAATATGCAACAGCTCCACCACAAATATGTAAATAGCAGGTAGCAAGGAGCCCAATGATTAGTGTAATCATTACCCTGCTGATCTCCTCCTACATGAATACATATCTTCTTTGTCCGTTTTTTCTTCTTCTATATCAATCTTAAAATTTTCCTCTTGTTTTTCCATGATAATATTTCTTCAAGTAACAATAAATTCAGTTATAAATAACATGATAAGAGTAAGTTGTAAATAAATGATAAATAATAATAAATAAATAAGTTATAAATAAATGATAAATAATATAATAAGTTATAAATAAATGAATAATAATAAATAAATAAGTTATAAAAATGATAAATAATAATAAATAAATAAGTTATAAATAAATGATAAATAATAATAAATAAATAAGTTATAAATAAATGATAAATAATCAATAAATAAATAAGTTATAAGTAAATTCAGTTATGAAAAAGAAAGGAAAGATCCAAATAGCGACAGAGTTGAAGATAGCTTCTTACTCCACCGCTACCAATCTGTGTAATGACCTTCACGTGTTTTTCTCACAGGTGTTTCTCTCTTGTGTATGACATCACAATGAGAGTAACCGTAGCAACCATTGTTTGGCTTTTCTGTGTATGACATCACAAAGAGCATAACCATGGCAACCAGACATTATCTCTCTGTGTATAGCATCACAATGAGTGTAACCATAGCAACCATTGTCACACCTGTGTAAACATTAGCCTTCTAAAAGAGTGTATTCAAATAGACCTACTATCTCAGGGTGGTAAATTGCTGTGCGTTACAGTGGCTGACTTGGGTATTACATTTATAGATTCTTTCAATTTCCTACCCATGAGACTTAGTAAATTACCTGCAGCATTAGGTGTATGGACAGAGTGGAAGTAAAGGCTTCTTTCCACATTATTTTAACACGGGTGAAAATCAGGGCTATATAGGTGCCATGCCAGCCATAGAATTTTATGGGGCTGATTATATGACGCCTGATGAGAAGGCTGAATTCATTACATGGTACAAGCAAAACCACAGCTGTAAATTCCATTTTCAATTGCAACTTAAAAAAATACTGCATTCAGAATTCTAAAATTCTGAAGGAGGCTTGTGCCTGCTATAGAGAAAACATTATAAACACGACAGATAAAACAGTCACTAAATATAACTCGAATGATGAGCCGGAGGTAATTACGTACACAATCGACCCTTTTGAGTACACCACCTTAGCCTCTGTGTGTATGGCAATGTACAGCTTAAAGTTTTTACCCAAAAACTGTATTGCAGTCTTAATCCCTGACAATTACAATAAGAAACATAAACGTTTCTCAACACCGGCAATACAGTGGTCAATGTACATTGCGTACAAAGAGGGGATCTCTATACAACATGCCTGGCCGGTTATGCTTTTGTTAATGGCAAACATATAGCCTTTGAATTTCAAGGTTGCTTTTACCATGGATGCCGTGTTTGTTATTGTGAAGATGACTTTAATCGGGTAACTGGCACTTATTTCAGTCAACTGAACCAAAAAACACAAAATCAAGATGAATTTTTATAAAAAACAAAAGGCTTTGAGGTCCGTGAACTCTGGGAACACGAATGGCATGCTATGTTGGAATCTGACAAGGACCTACAGCAAAGGCTACAGTTTCCCCAACCTTTGTCACCCTGTGATGCCCTCTATGGTGGCCGCACAAATGCTATAAAGCTCTACCATAAAGTGGCCCCGGTGAACACATTCACTATTACGATTTCACCAGTCTGTATCCCTATGTGAATAAAACAAAAATATAGCCAATTATATTTGAAAATTTTGAGTCTTTTGATTCTTACTTCGGCATCGCTAAAGTAAAAATATATCCCCCTAAAGACTTGTTTATTCCTGTCCTGCCTGTAATTTCTGAACATTAAAGTGAATTTGTCGCCTTCCATGTGAAACGTAGTTGTGCCATGATAATCATAACTCCTGGCAATGGTATGTCTGTACCTCAGCAAACAAGAAATGCAATTGGCCCTTAGCTGCCACATTCCTAAGAATTTGTTGTGACAATATACTGGTTACTTTCTCACTGATCATATTACTTTCCCTGCCAGCCGTTTTGTCCTAGATGCAAACATCTACTGCCAAGCAGTTTTTAGATATTTTGCACTCTTTCACTTTAAGGGCCTTTCCTGGGGTGGTCTTTTAGTTTACCCAGGAAAACAATATATTGTTTTTTTCAGGACAACCTGAACTTTCAAAATATGCAAGAATTTTGGTGTAATTCTACTTCTGTAAAAAAATATAGGCTTCTAAGTGTCTAATAAAATGAAAAAAAAATCATGTTTCACAAAGAACAATCACATATCAGAAATATCATTTATTTTATTTAACGAGAACACAGCCGATTTGGAAAGGTCTATGTCTCCTGAACACGGCAATACCAAATATGTATAGTTTTATGGAGATTTCTCACTTGTATAGCTCAAAATCTACAAGCAGTACACTACCAAATTTCCAAAGCACCGCTCCCTAAACGGCATACTTCTGATTTCAAGGCCAAACATTCCACTAACAGTAGGTTTACCCTAGAAAACTACCCATTATTAGAAAGAACAGATTCTGGTGAATCAAAAATGGGTAAATATATGTTTGCACTCCAAACTACCAAGTTGCAATTGTTTCCTAAAGTTATAATGTTTTATAGAAATTGGTGAATTTTTTGAAAAATGACCTTCAAAGCTCTACAGCATCATATCTCCCACACATCATTAGGTATCAATGTAAAACCCCCAGAATATGAAAGCCTGGGGTCCACTGAACAGTTAGAATTCTTACTTTTATAAATGTCTTATTATTGAAGATAGTCCTGCATCTCTTGGAATTTATGGTATTTGGGAAGATTTTGACCATAGCAGATTTTCCTTTTTGCACCTTCACTCAAATTCTCATGAATGGGTGTGCGAGTCTCCTAAGCATAATGGATATACAAAATTACCCTGCCCCTGGTCTACTGAACTATTATTGCTATAAAATGAAATGGTTCAAGAAACTGGTGGGCCTATGAAGAAGTAGCACCCGGGGTGGCTCAGCTCAACTTTACAACTTTATTTTCATTTTAGTCGAGTTGTTTCAAATGAAAAAAAAAAAAGAATCAGTGGGTATTGAAAATTCCTTTGTTGTGTTATATTACAGAGTCTGCAGCCCGATCATGTTTGGGTACCAAAACTGAAAAAATATATTTTAAACAAAAAGCAGCCCACATAAATTTTCAGATTTAATAGTAATAATGAAAAAAGAATACCATCAATTTTACAACACAATCACTACTTTGAGATGTACGATGCCAGAATTATAATAAGATCCAATAAAAATGTAAATTGCTTACTATAGGATGAATGAATGTTATTTTTATGAATAAGGTAATGCTGCTGTTTTGCCAAAACAGTAGCAGTCGTGTCAAGTACGTACCAAGCACATCCTATGACTGTGAGGATGAGACAGACAACCAGACACATACATGCAATAGGTGTCACTTGCAATTAGAAAAAGTGGCTATAAAAAATGCTTTTCCTCGCACATCAATTTATACACTTAATTATCGCTCATATTTCACTCAATGCTCAGCAATATGTTTGCCGTTCACTGGATAGTCCAGCTCTGAATTGCATCACATCGTTGGTTAGAGACCAGCATTCATCATGGGCGACTATTTGGAGAGCGTCATGAGTCTTACTATCCCCTGTGTGTGTGGACACAGATACTACTACATTACCATTCATATAATTAGCTCTCTACGGTTACATCATGTGAGTTCATTTCACTATTTTTTGCCATGTTGTAGAGCAATTCTATGTAAGCGTAGGATCAAGATGATTACTGATTAATTAAGACAGTTCACTATACAGATGCTAAAAATTTATATAAAATTAGGTAGATGATCATTGTGCCCACAGGCACTCTCTCACTGCTCATACCAGCTTGCACGTTCCCATAGAGGGGGCGAGAAGCATTTTCTCTCCTTATGCTGCGCCGCGAAACTGTCCTCCCTTCTTCTAAATTTGTCCTCTGTTGCACGAAGAGTTATATGGGGACAGAGAAGCAAGGATGAAGAATTGGAACATAAATATTATGATAGTAGCTAGCAGATGCACCACGGGCAAAAAGGACATTTTGCACCCTAGGAAAATGTGCTACCATGAGTACAAAACACCCTGTCTTCACTTCGCTCTTCAGCCATTGAAAATTAGACAATTAACAGAATGGAAAGACCTATACAGATATTTCTGCTTTTACTAAAGCTAATGCAATACTCATATAAGCTTTTTTGACGAGGTCACCAAAACACACATAAGCTTTGTCCCCAGGATGTGCCTACCCTACCTCCCACGCACATGATTTTTGGACAGATATCGGTTGGGTGGCACATCAGATGGGTGAAGATACAGACCTGAAACGTAGCTTAAATCTGCCAGTGTAATGGCACCAAGTATTTGAAGTATGCGTAATGAAGAAACTAATTGGCTTAGAGCTGCAGGTGTATGTTGCTCACATTATGCATGGTAAGAAAACGAAAGCAGTTTCATACACGAGATGTCATTTAACATGGGGAATAATCTCCAGTGTACCACTGCCCTAAACAAGGCAATGAACACGACAGCGCAGCACGGTGCAGAAGCATGAATCTTCCGTCAATCAAGATCTCACAACAGAACTTTTTTTTTCTATTATCTAACCATCTGGACATTTAAAAACACATTATGCAAGTTGGTGAGATCAGCGTTTGATAAACAAATGGGCATTCTAGACAACCACCCATCATGCTTGGAACATGACAGGCGGAATACTATAGCTAAGGAAGACGACAAGCAACTAACATGGGAAATGAATGGCTTTATGTAACATCCACACACTGGTTGGAACTTCAAACACGAGGCTTAGTATACTATGGAACTCTGAGCACAAGTGGTAGGCCTATGAGCTGAATTCCCATCGAATATACACACATCATAGTGTAACTCAGGGAGTATAATAGTAAAAAAACACAAAACAAACCAATAATAAGACAAACACAAAAGTCAGTACACATAAAGCTGTTTTTAGAGAATTCCATGGCATAAAACCCCAACATGGTTATTACTTAGTTCCAATCTTCTAGATCATGTAGGAGGAGAGGATAAAGTTTGAGGTGATTTAACAGGGTCACAATACATCAGTTAGGGGGTTTTAGAGTTTCATCAGATGCCATCGTTTACTATCACAAAGGCAAGAGACACATGGTATATGAGAGCCTGATGAGATCTTTAGCCAGTACCAAATTAACAATACATTAATCTCACATCACAGCATTTATATTATCAGTAAGGCTTTGATGATACCTTATCTATCATAATGACCATGTCATTTATTCTTAACTCTGTGATCCTTTAGTGCAAGAACTTATACAAATTAGAAATCATTACAGTGGTTGTTATACTAACGTGACTAAACTTTGTTGTTTTTTTTTTTAATGGACAAAAGCTTATTATCGGTTGCCCGCCAGATTATCCTACTGTTTGCAGTGACTTATGTTTGTAATTTATATCCATACTAGGACACATGTCAACTTGTGCAACTGAAGATGTGTCTGAGAAAAACAAAGTTGAAATCATGATACACACCAGTGCAAAATAAGCCAATACATGGGAAACATCAAAAGGTAAGGAGTCAACTCAAAATGATGTTGCTTCCTCCACATTTCTCTTCAACTTATAACAACTGTAATCTGATGCTACTCCTGAAATGAGAAAGCCCGGATAATTCTTTCTTCATTTAGTAATTCTAAACCAGTATTATGCAGAGTGTGAGTAAAATACTAATATGCGCTTCTCTTTGCCAAACGATAAACATAAAGGCTAACTTCCTCTGTTACTTCCTTACAGCCAACAAAAGGAAAAAAGTACAGAGGCTTTTTCTGTAGGAATCCGCGTTATTGGTGTCCTGCTCACTATATATATCACAAAAGCCAAATATCCTGTAAATTAATACCTTATAACGGTGAGTTCTGATGTCACAGTTATAAACGGTGATTCTGATGTCTTTCTGTCACATGACTCTTGAAATTTGTGTATTATAATAAAGTAAAGTACGCCCAGTTGTAAAATATTAGGATATTAGTAAGTTACCGTCGGAGTTCCATACCTTTTTTACCTGTGAGCCACATCAAATGTAAAAGAGTTGGGGAGCAACACAAACATGAAAGTCCTTGGGTGCAAAATAAGGGCTGTGATGGGCTATTTGGTAGCCCCTATGTTGACAGCAGCCAACAAGGGGCTCTACTTGGCACTATACTTTAGTTTTTTTAATGGCAATTAACTTGCTTTCAAGTTGACAATTCAAAATAAAAGCTCCCTGCTTTGCGGACCTGAAGCACATACCAAGGGTTGGAGAGCAACATGGTTTGCCTCGCAGAGCTACTGGTTGGGGACCACTGCCAAGAGTTTAATATAATAATAGTAAAGTAATGTGTGAACCTGCAATTCCCTCTGTACTGCTGGCCTTCCTGCTCCCTGTATCTCCAGAACAGTGAAAGGAGTACACCGGGAATAGTGGCAGGAGTACATCAGGAAATGCGCATAGTTCTTTTTACTCCACCAAAGGAATAACGGTCTAAGTTCCACTGATGTAGCTATGAGGTCCATTTTGATTAGCATGACTATGAGGAGCACAATTTGTATGGTAAACGTTCTCGATCTCGCTTGCAGTAAGTAATTTCTTAAGACAGAGTGAAGGGCACTATTAGGTGCCCTAACAGAAAGCGGCACTCAAGACTAGGCATCAAGCACAGCATCCCAGTTGCAATCACCTGTTAAGAACCTCTTTCGCCATCGCACTACGCAGCAATAGCAAAACTAGAATGAATATGTTTAGTTGATGGCTGAATTTTGTCAAGTCCAAATTGCAGCTGTCAATTGTGGCCGTCTGGCCACGAGACAGACTCTATGTGGGGCTTTAGATATTATTGTGAGGCATCAGGACCCGATCCACCTCTCCACGCGCCTACGTGAGACCCCAAAGCCCAGGGAACGTGCCCTACATTGGAATTGCTAGGCAAAGGGTGCTGGGTTTTTGCAGTACCGCGGCTGCTGCACTTTCGCAGGTCTCACAATTGCGGTCAGCGCGCGTCGAGTCCAGGTAGGGGAAGGGTGGAAAGGCGCGGGAGATCTATGAATATGTTTCAAGACAGAAGTGCGCAGATAAACAGTTCAACAACTCTTTGTGCCGAAAGAAGAAAATGGAGTCTGTACCTGTTCCTTGACTGTGGGTGCTGTCCAGTTTTAATTGAAGGTGTGATTCAAACACGTGTCACAATTATAGGATACAGGGACTCCGAGTTATAAATCTCTTTTGGGCAACATCAGTATCTGACTAAAATGTCTGCAGCAGGTCGCAGGTGATGATGGGTCCTTATTCGTCACCACCTTGGGTTGGGCCCAGTTGAAACCAGACTGATCTTACATTGGCCTGTGGCAGGGAGATCTGATTGTGGCAACAGGCAGTGGCAAGAAAGGTTAGTCGGGTGTGGCAGCACTTCGGTACGATCTGTACATTGGGTGGCAGGGGGATTTGTTTGCTCAAGTGTCTGTGGGTCCATAGGCTGGGGTTCCAAGGCATCTCGAGGTGAGCAGACACCAAGTGGGCTCGAAAACACCCCACAGTCAGCACACAATTATTACGACACCGACAGCCCCAGACCGCGTCCTACCCGACCATCCTCACCATCTAAAATCAGCTTACCAAAATTATTGGACATGAAATCACAAGAGCCAATTGTTATTTACTGCATAATACTGTGGCCCCACCTCTTCCGAGTAGCTCATCAGAGGAATGGCAAAGGCACACGTAATATAAAGCTCAATCCACAACAAGATGAACCTGTATTGGGTTAATCTGGTTACCGGTCTGTGTGGGTACCAAGATACTATTTTCTCCCTTCCCACACATTTGTGATGCCAACAGAAATGATGGTCATACAAAAGGAGCAATTTGCAAAGCTATATAATAATCAAAAGACTTGTATGTTTGAGAGATTATTGCTTTTCCTTGTATCTCGATATTTCTTCTTTATATTTGTTTTACCTTACCGTTTGCTTTTTTTCCTGGCAATGATATTATGCAGTGGCCATAACTAGATTTTACTGGGCTCGACAGCAAATTATTTTTCAGGTCCCCAACTTACTAAAGGTTTTTGACATTGTATATGAATTAGGGCTTTCATTAATGGGCCCCTATACCCTCCTGGTCCTCCTGCACCGCAGGATTTGCTTAACACTATGGGGAAGAAGGATTGCCTAGCAACTGTAGGTTTCCCAAAGGCCAGCTAACTTGGCCAGATTGCTTGGCAGGCACAAGGCTTAAACTTTGTTCTCATCTTTGCTTACAAAATATTACTGACATGGTTCTGTTTCTCAAAGTTTGTCTGATCCTCGCTAAACCACTGTTGCTATATAGTGAGAAGTATGTCATGAGATATTTCATTAATGCAATGATCTTAGTATTGTAAGTAGATCACTGTTTGTAATTGAAATAGATGTTAGTGTTTAGTTATCACATTGAACATAGGTTTTGATTGCTATCGGGGTTGGTCCGTATGTTGTAGGAAAATTGGGAAAATATTTTAAAAAGAAAAAAAAAATAGAAAAATAATAACCCCCCCCTTTTTTTTTACATGCTTTCATTCAGTTGGGTTCAGTTTTGTATCTGGAAATGCCAGGGGCCCACCCGAAATCCTTAGGCTTAGGGGCCCACTTTCCAAACTATTATGGTCCTTCTCTCCGTCTCTCAATCTCTTTACTTATCTCCATAGTCTTTCAATTTCTAAGCCTTTTGTTCCATAAAAGGATAGGGAATTGGCCAATAACAGCATGTTTACGAAGCAAGAGACCCACTGCACTCCTGGGCCCACTGGGAGTTTTTGCTGGTATCCCGGTGGGCCCCAGTCCAAACAGTGGCTTTGGTTGTAACTTATAAAAAGGTACACAACATTATCTGAACTTCTAGACAGAAATATAAATTTATTCTTATTTTGACACAACATACCTGATCCATTCAGACTGAAGGACACCATAGTGATAGACTCACCAGCTTTAGTTATTAAATGTGGCATAAACAATTAAACAACTGTATTGATTACTAGAGAGAGACAGAGAAGCAATAGCAGGCATCGTGACTGTACAGTATGGAGCTGGCAGGCCAGCATGAAAAACTATAAGGGTTCCATATATCGAAATGATTGGTGCTGCAAGTGACAAGCACAGTTGGGGCCCTTCGCAAGCACATAGGTGATTCTGATATTGCTCTGTTCTGCATGGGAGGGAGAAAACCCAGCTGCCATGTGTCCTAGGGCCCTAGCCAGACCAGATGACAGCCAGGACACATATATGCTGCTGAACAAATAATAGACAAAGTGGTTGTTCACCTTCCAGACACCTTTTTTTCAACACTGATTTCAGATTGTTCCCAGAAATAAGACTTTTTTTCAATTACTTTCCCATTTGTCACTGCTTTTATGCAAAATCTAAGTTTAAGTTGAATGTTCCTGTTCTGGTGTTTCAGTCTGCGCAGTTCAGTAATTCAGGAGCAGACTCTAAAACTGCTACACCTTTTGCAACAATACCATTTTCACTCAGCAAATTCCCTGAGTATTAGCAACTATTGTATCAATTCTTACAGCTGCTCAGCAGGGCAAGTAACAAATTTATAACCAAATGTATCAATTTAAGAAGCATTTTACATTGGGTCGGCGACCACCTCCCCCAGAAAGCACACGCAGTATTTTCTTTTTAAACATCTCCTTGATCACAGTGGCATTCGTACCAATTCAGCAGGACTGCATCACTAAGGGGGAAGTTTGGGTGGCCTGTTCGGTTCTGCTGTCTGGTTCCCTGCTCCCCTGGATGCTGCGCCTCTGCCCTGCACTTACTGGGCAGGGAGGTGGGGTGCTGTGTTGTGAGGACCTGGAAAATCTTGATTCTTATAGCGAGGGAGCATGGCTCACTATAGTTAAGTACTATGCTATTTGTTTCATGCCGAAGAGCATCTCCCTGACAGACAACAAGACAGACTGACTTAGTTAACATCATGTACTGCCATAGCAAGTGGAATCACTAACATTCTAACTGACAACTTTGCAGTGTCGCGCCCTTGGCTCTTCCTCTTCCATATAGCACTGTCAACACAATGTAACCAAATGCCTCACACAGACGACGACAAAATATCTCAACAGAAAGCAACCCACAGCTAGAAACAACAAAAATCAAACACTATCCCATCGGCAATAAGATTACTCACTAAATATTAGTGGGTTTTTATTGGTTTCTATGCGAATCCCAAATGAAGTAAAATAAGGAGTTAAAGGGATGGTTCACCTTTGCTGTAACTTATAGTATTTATAAGAATGTCAAAATCCTAGTAACTTTGCAATTGGCTCTTATTTTTGTATTTTTATAGTTTTGAGCTATTGCCTTTTCAAAGGGGGCTCACGGACCCCATCTAAAAACCAATGCTTTTTAGGCTACACCTACAATTGTATTGTTATTCTACTTTTTATTCCCCACTTTCTATTAAAGCCTCTCCTATTCATATCCCAGTCTCATTTTTAAATCATGCATGGTTGCTAGGGCAATATGGACCCCTAGCAATTGATTGCTGAGATTGCAAACCAGGGAGCTGCTGATTAAAAATCTAAACTTAAAACCACAAATAATAAAAAATGAAAACCAATTGCAAATTTTCTCAGAATATCACTCTTCTATATCATACTTAAAGGTAATTTAAAGGTGAACAGCCCCTTTAAGAGAGGAACTGGGTGGTGGAGAATATGGAAATGGTCATCTTGGTATACAAAGAAAGACTGTGAGGATGACAAATGAAAAGAGCTTTGGCCAATTTGGCCACTGAATCGATTTAACGGATTATTCTGGGAATCTGATATTTTGCTGCCAGAGAAAAAGGGCAGCACAACAAAGGGAGTGATGTTTTGTAGGAATCAGCCAAACAGACATCTGGAACGTGAGAACTGGCATCTAGCTGCATGGGTCATATGTATGTTGCCACTTTATGTTGTTTTTATTTATGTTTTATTATATTTTCCCCACATATGAGCCACATCTGGATCCCCTACTGATCCTGAGCTTGGAGCAGGGCAAAAGACTTTGTGGCAGGAATTCCCCAAGAGTGCAGCACACCCAGTCATTTCAAGCATCACCCCACAGATGTGGCCTTTTTTACTAATTCTGCTTCTGATGAAGTGACCCAGAGGTCATGAAACGGGTCGAGCTACGCTTCCCCCTGCCCGCTATTTGTGATTTTAATCAATTTCAATAAAGCTATTTAAGTTTTTATAATATATGGTTCCGATGTGGATTTTCTCCGGTTGAGTCCGTACCCTTATTTTGGATTGTTGTTTTGCCTCGGCCAAGCGGAATACTCGGACACACCGGTTTCTGCGGAGTAACGCTCCAGGCTCCATTTCTTCAGATATAAACGTTACCTTTTCTTTGTTTTCACTAATTCGGTTTACACAGACTATGGCATAGACACCACTTACAAAGACCCACTGTGGCTGAAATTCAGACTTAAAACTGCATCAGAAACCATTGTGCCCAATGCTGTTACTGGACATTATTAGAATACTGGGCACGTTTTCCTCTAATAGTCCCCTATGTAGCACATCAATCTCTTTTTTGTGTGTAATGATTATTTAGCATCTATTATCATCGAATTTTTTTTTTATTTTGGAAGGGAAAATAGCAGGACTGTTCTACTATCATGAGAGAATCTCAGGCACCTAAACTTTCAGAATACTTCAGTTATTTATCATTATTAAATGTTTTGACACTGATATTTGTGAGCAATTAATAAATGTATGATTTGCCTTCTGTCTCCAGACTGTGACTCTTTCTGCATTTTGAATGACCAGCCCAGACGGCTGTCTTTTATTTACTTCTATTACCCACAGAACACATAGCGAGATGGTGGTGCTGATTAGAGTAGTTTCTCTAAAGGTGGCCAGAGATGTCAAGTTTTTTTTAAAAGATCTTTTGGTAGGACTTATGTAGGACCTGAAACGATCGTTTAAACGCACAATTTGTCCATCAACAAAAAAGACCAAGATTTCAAGCAATATCGTCTAGTTGAAGCTAGGAATCTGTGGGTAGCTCTCTGCTTGGCCTGCAAATAATTGGACAATGGATACATTTCCCTGTAACCAATGAAATTTTTTAACCTGACCGATAGATTTTCTGACCGATGTGTCGGACCAAAATCGTTAGATGCGATCGTTTGGTACCAGCTAACTCACGATAATTTGACAGATTTTGTCTGAGCACATGAAAATCAGTCAAAAAATCTCAACGTCTGTGGCCCAGAGATTTGTTAAAAGGGACGCAATTGGGGCCCTAGAGCAAAGCAGCCTAAACTTACTGTGGGGTTCTTAGACAGTAGATACATCACTGCCATTTATATTAACTTTTACTATGTTACAGAATGGCCAATTCTAAGCAATTTTTAAATTGGTCTTCATTATTTATTTTTTATAGTTTTTTAATTATTTCCCTACTTCGGACTCTTTCTAGAATTTAAATGGGGGTCACTTTAATGCTCTGTAAGGCTACACATTTATTGTTATTGCTACTTTTTATTACTCATCTTTCTATTCAGGCCTCTCCTATATTCATTTTCCCGTCTCTTATTCAAATCAATGCATGGTTTCTAGGGTAATGTGGACCCTATACTGCTGAAACTTCAAACTTAACAGCTGCTGAATAAAAGTCTATAGAAATATGTTTTCAGTTTCTATTAATGCAAGGATTAACAGGCTGCTTCACTATGTCACTTTCCTGACCCACTCTCAGGCCTGGACTAGGATTCAATATAGGCCCAGGAACATGAACAGAAGCCCAAACACCCAATGAATAGTGGCCTGTCACGTTCGGCACCCTATATCCAGAACCCAAGCTAAGCTCCCTGGTCTCGGCTTCACTTCTGCCTTTAACCGCCGCCTTTCACCTCGGGAGGAGCCTCGGCTTATCAGATGCCGCCAGGTCTTAATTGAGAGAGACAAAGCTAAACGGTTCTAGACTAGCAAAGGGGCACGATCGTCTCACCAGGATACTGGAAGGAAGAAAACCACCAGGAACAGGCAGGCCGGGCGTAGCACAAGCAGAGAATCATCAGACAGGCCAGAATCTGGATTGGAGAACGTAGAATAGTCGGAGGACAGGCTAAGGTTCAGGATTGGAAAGGTCAGAGTAGTCACAGACAGGCAGGATCAGAGTAATAAATAGACAGAGCAAGGGTCAAAACCAGAATATCAGTTAGAATTCACAAATAGCAGGACACCACAGGAAATAACAAATAGAACCTAAAAACGGGCAATCATATGCACATTGAATTCCCTTTTTTATACTTTTGAAATTCGCACCCTTACGCTTGACGTCATCATGCCGGCGCATAAACCAAGAAGCGAGCTGGTGCGCACGCCATAGGGGAACCAGTACTGAAGGAGGCAGGAAGCACGTGGCGGGCGTCCATGCCAGAGCTGCAACCACTTAGAGCACCAGGGAAGGGCCATTGGACCACCAGGGTAAGCGTTGCTGTTCATTAAATGGCCTCTATGGCATTTTCCAGCAGCTCCTCAGGCATTTGCCAGAATTCATAGATTGCCAGTCAGGGCCTGCCCTCTCTCATAAGGTATCAGTCTGTTTTTGGATTACAGAACCTCAAATCATCTCTTCTTATATGCTTGTGTCTATACTGTACTAACATTTCCAAAAAACATCTCACCCAGTTGTCTCTACTGTCCCTAAAGTAGGTTTCCTTTGTTGCACCAATGCTTCAAGGTGGTCAGGAGAGTGTCTGTGTTGAGGTGCTGCTTGTCTTTGTAGAACAATAGTGAAATTGTACAAGCCTTCCTCTTACAGCCCCTTACAGTCTCTAGTATAGTGTTTAGTAAGTAATAGGGGGTTGAATCATGGCCCTTGAGTTGAAATATAATTATAAATTGGAAATTATTTTACATGCAAAATGCTCATAATAATATCATTGATACACTGAGGTAGAAATCACTCACCCAACATAACAGAGCAAGACTTCAATACTGAGCAAATGCTGGATTGACCAGCATCTCCTGTGCAGCAAATCTCTTTCTGGTCCTCATCAAAAAAGGAGGGATTTTGAGTTTACTCTTGCATGGCCTGTAGGGAAGAGTACCACGAGTGCCCTATGCTACTGAGAAAAACTAAAAATGTGCTCTATAGTGGAATGTTTGCTGTCTGCACACTCAAACCGCTGAGTGATGTACCTGCTAAACATGTCTGCACTGACATGCCCCACCATGTTCTCACCTAAACAAGTACAGCAAGTCAGAGGGTGGAGAAGTTGAAAAATTCCGTTGCTGTAATAAAGAGTTGATGGGTCACTTTAATGAGTATGGATCAAACTGGAATCATGGGCACACACTGTTGCAAACACTTTAATACACACACTTTTCCCATGAGCTTGAACCCTTTGTTACTGAAGTCACAGGCAGTGGAATTCACCTATACAAACATTCTAAGGCTTAAACATTCTGTTTGGAACTCAAGAATGAGAAGCAATCACAGGGCCGGAACTAGCAGTAGGCAGAAGAGGCACGTGCCTAGGGCGTAAAGGTGGAGGGGGCCAGTTTTGGCTTGTGAAAGCCAAAGCTCACTGGCGAGAAACAAGGGCCGTCAAGCCCTCCAAACAGCCCACCCTGTCCTTACTAATGAGAGGGGTTCTGAGGACTAGCTCTAGCTGTTTAGGGACATCAATAGGGATGGGCGAATTTTTTCGCCTCGTTTTGCCGAAAAAATGACGCCCATAGACTTGTATGGCGACGTGCGTCAAAAAAAAAGACGCGCGTCAAAACAATTTCACTGTGCGACAAATTTTTTTTGACGCCCATAGACTTTAATGGGCGTCTGCGACATTTCGCCGGTGGCGAATTTTTGTCGAAACGAATTGGGTCAAATTCGCTCATCCCTAGACATCAACACCTTTCCCTCCCTTCCATTCGTTCCCCTGTGAATTCTACCTATCTACGTGGGGAGCAAGTGGGAGCTAATCACCCGCCGCCCACCATTTGCACCGATACCTCGGCTTCTTCAGGGGCATGGAATGGAAGGCAGGGAAAGGGTGTTGATGGTGACTTATTTCAGCGACTGAGCTGTGGTTGAAACTTTTTTACTACTATATAGTATATTTCTTACTACCGATCTATGACGGGTGGCAAAGGTAGATGGTGGTGTGAAGCTCCCACTTGTTCTCTGTATAGACAGGCGGTAGCACTACCAGGGAACATTTGGAAGGGAGGGCTAAGTGATTAACACCCGGTTATATATTAGCTATTAAAGCAGCAATATACAGTATATTTAATCTGGCCATAATAACTGAACACCGCCGGTCCACTCAATGTATTTTTAACTAATGTTGTTTTATGAATACGTCTACTTATGAGGCAGTTTAGTAGTGTATGACAGTGTGTTTTTAGCAATTGTAAATAAAAGTTACGTTTTAGTACAGAGTGTGTCCATCATATGAACTGGTTAACTAGAAAAAGCATCTCTTGTGTTTAGCCAAACTTTTGCAGAGGTTGGGCTTTAAAGTGCCTGACAACTGAAACAGAATCTTTTTTACAGACTGTGTATGTATTTATGTATTTAGACATGTGTAATGTAATTTATTTTAGGGATGCATTGAATCCACTATTTGGGATTTTTGAATCAAAAAAATATTGATTTGGTTTATGCCTGCAACTGATCTTCTGAACTGAAGGCAATTTATGGAGTGTGAGGACTCTGAACAGTCCCTTAAAACAAGCATGTGATGTTGTGATTGTGGCTTGTTAAAGGAACAGTATAACCAAAAAACAGGAAATTTTTTATTACTTACCGTAATTTCTGTTTCCTGGTCACTTTCCATGGCAGCATTCACCAATGGCAGCCATTCACCAATGGGTTAAATCCACTCACCAGGCCAATGGACAGGATCCTTCCCAAGCAATTAAAAGCGCCCGCCCCCTTATACTCACTGTCTTAGTTGAACAGCTCACACAAAAACAAGGGGTGGGTAGTTTTGGTGAATGCTGCCATGGAAAGTGACCAGGAAACAGAAATTACGGTAAGTAATAAAAAATTTCCTGTTTTCCTAGTCACCCATGGCAGCCATTCACCAATGGGAACTACCAAAGCTACAGGGAGGGACTTGACACTTGACACATAATGCAGTAACATAACACACTTTATTTTGAAATATTCGCAACAGACTGCAAAATCTTTCTCCCAAATTTTGTTTCCTGGGAGGAAAGAACATCCAATCTATAATGCTTAATAAATGTATTGATGGAGGACCATCTCGCCGCCCTGCAAATCGCTTCTGGCGATGCCTTGGCCTCCATCGCCCAGGAACTTGCTAAAGCTCGGGTGGAATGGGCTTTCAATCCCCGGGGAACCTTTTTGCCAGCTGCATTGTACGTCTTCGCAATTGCTGCCACTATCCAAGAACTCAACGTCTTCTTAGATGGAGTTTTCCCCTTTCTGAAACCGCCAGGAATCACAAACAAATGATCCGACTTTCTCCATGATTTTGTTCTATCCAGGTATATTGTGAGGGCTCTGACCAAATCCAGTTTATGCCATTGTCTCTCCTTTTCTGACTTTGGCGAGGGACAAAATGAAGGAAGTGTAACTTCTAAATCCATATGGAAGTCAGATATCACTTTTGGAAGAAATTTGAAAGTAGGTCTCAAAACCACTTTGTTTTCATAAATTACAGTGAATGGCTCCAGAGCTGATAATGCTGCCAGCTCGCCCACTCTGCATGCTGACGTCACGGCAACTAGAAAACAACCTTAAGTGTAAGATTCCATAAGGAAACGTCCTCTAAAGGCTCAAAAGGCTCAAAAGGTGGCTTCGTCAAACTGTCTAGGACAAACGGAAGATCCCAGGGAGGCGAAAAGCTTCGGATCCGTGGTTTTACCCTCTTAAAGGCATTGAAGAATCTCAGGACCAACGGATCTACCGCCCAAGTTTTTCCTGAGAGTGCTGAAATAGCCGACACCTGCACTTTGAGGGTACTTAAATGAAGGCCTCTCTCATATCCAGCGAACAAAAAATCGACCACCATAGATGCTGAAGGACAACCTGGGTCTCGCCCTTCTGCCACCATAGATCTCACAAATGTCTCCCAGATCTTATAGTATTGTGTAGATGTAGATCTTTTCCTTGCATTCAACAGAAAATCTACTAACTTCTCTTTGCACACTAGTTTTCTCAGTCTCCCCCTCTCAAACTCCAGGCCGTCAAGCAAAGGTGATCTTCCTTGTGAAACTGAACTAGTCCCTGGGACAACCAACCTGGGAACCTCGGAATCTGCTTGGGCTGTCCTAAGGACAGTCTGTGTAGAAGAGGAAACCAAGGTCTTCTTGGCCAGTATGGTGCTATTACTATAGCATTGGCCTTTTCTCGCTCTATTTTCTTTAGGACCTTCCAGACCAGGGGAATTGGAGGGAACACAAAGATAAGTTCTCTTGACCAGTCCTGCCTTAGACCATCTACGGCTTCTGCTTCTGTGCATGGGAATCTGGAAAAAAACCTTCTGCACTTCCTGTTGTGAATGGTAGCCATGGCATCTATATCCGGTACTCCCCAAGTATCTACCAGATCTTGAAAGATATCGTCGTGAAGACTCCACTCTCCCGGATCCACGCGACTTAGAAAATCTGCTTTTTGGTTTTCTATTCCTGGAAGATGTACTGCAGTGATATTTTCTAGGCAAGACTCTGCCCACTGAAAAATTGGTTTTACTTCCTCCGACAAGACCAGGCTTCTTGTACCTCCTTGCTTCTGCACATAGGCCACTGCTGTGGTATTGTCGGAAAACACCTTTACACTTCTTCCTTTCAGATGGTCTGCCAAGGCTAAAAGCGCCTCTTTTATTGCCTTTAACTCTATGACATTTGAGGAGACGTGACTCCCAAGAACCTTGAACGCATACATCTCCTATGTAGGCTCCCCAGCCGACTCCTGATGCATCTGTTGTAATTGTTATCCAGTCTGGCTCCTCTAGTGGGGTACCTCTTCCCAAATTCTCTGGAACACACCACCAATTTAGGACGTTTTTTAATTCTTCAGACAGAGTCAATTTTTCTCGTAGGTTTTCTTGAGGATTTTTCACTTTCCTGAGCACAAAATTTTGTAATGGTCTTGAATGCCACCTTGACCATTTTACGATCTGGATCGTTGAGGACATCAATCCCATGATCTTCAAACACTGGCGCACTGAGACTACTTCCTGACTTCTGAAGTCTTCTATCGCCTGAATAATCTTCCTTTGTTTTAGAAGAGGAAGACTTACCAAATTCCTTTGTGTCTGGAAAAGAGCCCCTAAAAAGACGAGAGACTTTGATGGAACTAGACTGCTCTTTTCCAAATTCACTATCCAGCCGTGTAGCTCTAGCGATAGGCCAAATGGGAGACATTTGAATTGCACATGTACCCCTCCCACTTCGAACCTCAGAAACTTTCTGTGGTCCTGACAAATTGGCACATGAAAATACGCATCCTTCAAGTCGATGTTGGTAAACCAATCCCCAACCGAGATCGCCTGTATCACTGATGCTAGGGACTCCATCTTGAATTTCTTTTTTTGTAGAAATTTGTTTAGCCTCCTCATGTCTAATACTGGCCTCATAGCGCCTGAAGCCTTCTTTACTAGGAACAATCTTGAATAAAACCCCCTTCTTTGTTCGAAAGGAGGAACGACTTCTATTGCCTCGGAAGCAAATAGCTGATCCATGTACTCCTGGAACAGACCTTGCGCTTCTTCTGACTCCTGCAAAGATGAAGTTACAAAATAATCTTCTTTGGGAATTTTTGAAAACTCTAAACAAAAACCTCTTTCTATTGTATCGCATACCCAGCGATCCTGAATGTTTCTGGCCCAGACCTGAGCGAATAGCGCCAATCTGCCTCCTACTTTCGTCTGAGCCAAGACACCCTCATTGCTGCTGAGCCGTTGAGCCTGAGGTGGAGAAACCTCTCGATCTCCTGAAATTGCCTCTTGAGCTTTGACGGCCCGATCTCCAGGACGACTGTCTGTTAAATTCTTTCCCTGGCTTATATTGTTTGGATGTTCTAAATGATCTCTCCTTCTCTCTGTGAAAAGATGTATCAAACCTCATCCTTTTGTTTCTTCCTTCCTGAGGAAGGAACACACTTTTTCCTCCAGATACTTTCTTGATGATTGTATCCAATCTCTCTCCAAACAACATTTCTCCCTCAAATGGCAGTTGGCATAAGTTGGATTTTGAGGCTGCATCTGCTGCCCAGGGTTTAAGCCACAACGCTCTCCTTGCTGCCACCGATAGTGCCATAGATCTTGCCATAAAGTGGACTAGATCAATAGAAGCTTCTGACATAAAATCAACCGCCAACTTACAGTCAGCCAGCATTTCCAACACTTTAGGTCTTTTTACATTAGACGAGATTGCTTCTTCTACCTCAGCTAGCCACAGTTTTAAGGCTCGCGAAACTGAAGTGAGTGCCACTGCCGGTCTACAGGCTGCTCCAAAAGATTTTTTAAGATTAAATTCAATCTTTTTCTCCATCGGTTCTCTGAAAGCTGCCGCATCATCCACCGGTAAGGTGGTCTTTCTTGCCAGTCTCACAACCGCTGCATCCACCTTAGGGGATGAATCCCAAAATTTCGAATCCTCTTCTGCAAATGGATATTTCTTAAGAAATTTTCCTGCAGTCTGAGGTCTTTTTTCTGTTTTTTTCCATTCTGCCATAATAATATCTTTAATTGAGGCGTGAACTGGAAAGCATACCGACCTCTTCTTCAGAGACGGGAACAACTTATCAGCTGAAGATAATTTGGCAGGTTCCATGGGGAAGGTCAGCGTCTGCCTAACTGCTTTTATCAGAGGCTCGATCACTGCCAGATCAAAATTGGAGTCCTCCTCCATGTCAATCTCCCCTTCTTCCGAACCTAAAGGAGAATCTAATTCTGAATCTTCCGAAAGTTCTCCCTCTGAAACCTCAGAAAGGGAATCTATTTGTCTGGAGTAACCATGTCTTGCCCTCTTTTTAGAAGTTGCTACTTCCTGAAAACCTTGCACCACCGCTTGCTTAATGACCGCAGCCAAAGATTCAGCAAAAGCTTGATTTTCAAGAGAAGCTGACACTCCTGGTTCACCTGGAGCTTGAACTGATGTAGCCTTTTCTGGCGTTTTATCTTTCTTCTCAGTGGCAGGAAGGCTGTGTAATTATATAGAAAAAACAAATATTAACCTCCTGCACAATTCTCTCTCTCTCTTAGCACACAGGCATTAGGACACGTCTCACCTTTTCCCTTTGGGGTGAGGTGGTTTGCCCGGCATTCCCGACTCCATAGAGGTGCTGTATCAGCAGAATAAACAGGTTCCTGCAGGACCCAGCGTCACAAGTAGCAAAGAAACTTTTTAAAGAAGGGCATCCCTGCCTACCTGAACGCACTAAAATACTGTTTGGCGCATCTCAGGCGCGAAAACCCCCACTTCCGGTTCGCCATGCTGCCAGAATCCAAAATGGCGCCTGAGGTACTTCCGCCCATACAGCGCTCCGCATCCAGCCTAGTGTAGGAAACTCTCGCGGTAGTTGTGACGTCACTTCCGGTTTCGGCGCCACACTGCGCAACACCTCCTTCGCCTCCCTAACCCGCATACTACGGGAGGTACGGCTGGACACAGGATGCCTCCACGCAAACGCCTGGTCCCTCCCTTGCTAACCCCAACTCAAGGGGAGCTACTGGGACTTCAGCTACTGTAAGGGGTAACCGAGAGAGAGAGCCCCCTTACTGCTGGGAATCATCCACCTGCACCATCAGCCCGTGGACAGGAAAAAAAGACAGTGAGTATAAGGGGGCGGGCGCTTTTAATTGCTTGGGGAGGATCCTGTCCATTGGCCTGGTGAGTGGATTTAACCCATTGGTGAATGGCTGCCATTGGTGAATGGCTGCCATGGGTGACTAGGAAAAAATAGTTATTTTTAAATAATTAACATGTAAGGCATGGGCACTTTTTTTTTGCGTTTTTGCGAACCGTTTATAAAAAGACTGACCGCTGCGTAAATAAACTAGCATAGTGTGCTGTTGGGAAGCTTGAAAACACGCTGCCAGGATTGTGTGTATTTACGCAGCGGTCGGTCTTTTTTAAAAACCACCTGCAAAAACGCAGCATAAAAACATGTGAGCATGCCCGTAATGTACTGTTGTGCTGCACTGGTGCAACTGGTGTGTTTGCTTCGGAAACATTATTATAGTTTATATAAACAAGCTGCTGTGTAGCCATGGGGGCAGCCATTCAAGCTGTAAAAAAGGAGAAAAGGCACAGGATACACAGCAGATAACATACAAGCTCTTTTGTATACAATGGAATTCTTCTGCACTTATATGTTATCTGCTGTGTATCCTGTGCCTTTTCTCCTTTTTTACAGATGAATGGCTGCCCCCATGGCTACACAGCAGCTTGTTTATATAAACTATAATTGTGTTTGTGAAACAAACACACCAGTTTCACCAGTGCAGGGTAACCGTACATTATATTGTCATTCCTTTCATTTTTTGGTGTTACTGTTCCTTTAGGTGTGAATAATGTCTCTACTTTATAGCTGTGAGAAGGCAACACAGAATGAGCTCCATGCTGGAATCAGTAGCTTTGGGTGACACTGTACATAATTGGTAGTTAATTTACTTTGAAAGAAGACAGCAGTCCATCAAGTTCAACCCTCCAATTTAGCTGCAATGTCTTCTCTCTTCTTTGTTATGTAACAATTTCCTTCTCAACCACAGAAACTGCGTCAGGACATTCTTCTGATGAAGCCATATTTCATCATATGCAAGGAAGCCATGGAATATCAGCTTCTTCTCCAGGTCAGAGAAAATATAGACCTTTTACTTACGTATATTTGTCTTTGCAGCAATAGATATAAGAATGAAAGTGTTAGTTAATGCTAGTTAACTGTGGGCTATGCTGTACTGGGCAGTGTTTTTATAAATACAGTCTCTCTCTCTGCAACTCCACTGTCCACTCATACACTGCATTTTGAAATCTTGATAAGCAGAACATTTGATTATTATGCCTACTGCTTAAATCACATGAAAGGTGCCAGACAGAAGAGAAATGTAGAAAGAATCAAGGACTGATACAACATGTTTTCAGTTGTATGTGCAAAAGCTCAAAGCACTGGCATATAGTGAAATAGAAAATAATGTAGGATAGGGAAAGGCAAGATTTGTCAGTTCAGTTGCAGAAGTACAACTCCAAGAATGGCATTTGTTGAGAATGGGTTCATTTACAAACACAAGTGCAAGCACTAGCTACTACTGAGCAGTAGAAGAACTTGAGCACATACATGATCCTGGCAAAGTATGATGTGCAACACAATTTACCAAACAAAAAACGGCAAGTGAAGCGGGACAAATCCCTGCATGTTTATTACATCAGTAGAGTAACATCATCAATGTCTCCCTTAATCATAAACGTTTCAGAGACTAACCCCTAATCAAAAGCAGGAAGTTGTGTTCTGGCTATTATGTTAGGGATCCAGTCAGTCCAGCCTTTATACATTACATTTTTGGCTAACTAACTATATTAGAAACATTTTTTATTTTGCACAGCCTATCTCTTCACCCAGTTTTTATTTTCACACTGAACTGTTCCTTTAAGGCACATGCAATATATGTTGCAATATATAGGGGTTATGACCCCTAGGGGTGCAATTGCAAGAGCTCGGTATGGATCTGACCCAATGCAGCCTGTGCCTCCTGCAGCTCAGTACTTCACGCTTCTAAATGACATGCAAGCTAGAAGCGGGGGCGGCCACCCCACCTGCCCTTCACCAATACAGTTTTAGGAAAGGCAGGTCCCTGAAAAAGAGTTCATAGGCCTATAGCTATTTGCACAATACCCATGCAGTGGGCATACTGCAGAAAATGGTTCATTGTGTTGGGCATTGTAAATGAGCCCTATAGTCTAAACTTGGCACACATAATCATAGCATTAACTTCTAAGTCTAAGCCACACTGCCCATGTTTTCATCAACAAAGAACAATATAAAGATTACTGTGGCATCTAGTAAATATACAGCATCTGTGTAATTTGTGGGAGAAGCAGGATTAGTAATTCATTGAAAGGCATACAGTCAACTGTAGATCCTCGTGACCTTGGGTCTTCCAGAGCTGTAGACACACACATGATATACTTGTGTCTACAGCTTCATATAACCGGTAGCACTAAATGATAACACAACTGTACTTATAGACGGTACATAGTTTGAGACTAGTGTGTTTAACCTTTCATTTTGCTGAAGATATTTTTTTCTTTTCCTTTTAGGGACTGTTATTATGAAAACTCCACCAGCTGTCCACGGTGCATGAGACTCAGCCTAAGGAAACAGACGCAGAATCCTGGAGCGGAGCCGTAGCTGAGCACCTTCATTACGATGGACTTGTATATCACATCAGGACAGGATTTGACCCTGAGCTTGAACAATCAGCCTCTATACATTGACTAAAAAGCAAGTCAGGCATGCACTACATGTACCACTTACTGTAATTGACTCATGTATTTTCTTGTGCCTGGGAGACCAACAGCACATTCCAAAATGCTGTACAGCTACTAGATGCTAACCTACTGCAACATTCGGACATTTCTAGTTGCATTCCAGGAAACGGAGGAGTCGGTGATGATTATTCCTATACAGATCTCCTATGGTGCCTTATTAGTACATGGAGAGAATTACATCTGTATCTTTCTGGGAAACGTAGCGCCTGGATGTTCTTGTCCTTTATCAATGACTTTACTCTTGGACCTGCTCTCTTGACTTGAAGGTTTGGAGCCTGTTGCACAGTGTGATGCGACCGTGATCACAAACTCTGTAGAGCTGCGGTGACTGGAAAAAGAGGATGTAGAATATATTTATATGTTACAGAATTATACATTGCAGAGAGAGCTCTTCTTTTAACTTTTTTTAATAAAACTGCTCAGTATTTATTGACAGGGGCCATGAAGTCTCTGTATGACCCTGAGCGGAAATAAGAAATGATATTGGGAAACCATAAAAAGAATGTTAAGTGGTTGCACTTTTTGACCTATTTCTGCTGCTACATAAAAAGTATTAAACGCCTCCTGAACCAATGAAAAGATTTTGTGCTCTGTGATTCTTCAAACTTGCCTAAGATTTGCAGGTATCAAATATTACAAAGTGTGATATGTTTATAAATAAAGTCCTGGGGCCAGGTGAGTGTGTTGTTTGTATCAACACTGAAAGGTTTTTGTTGATTACAGGAGAAACAAGGCCTTTGAGAAAAGCCTGTAATGTTTCTATGTCATTACTTGCCTTTTCATACAAAGTCCTTTAATAGAACTGGTATTTTTGGCTACTTTTAGGCTTCATTTACCTTCTTTGTGATCAATACAAAAAACTCCATGATATTACTACCTAAGGGCTTTTTGACACAGAAGTGTGATCTGATTTGGTAGGTCCCATATTGGTTTCTGACCACCTGCAATACACTTGGACCCAAAGATATTCTATGGCAGTGGTTTATAAACTGTGAGGACGGCCCAGGGGATCCTAGAGCTGCGGCTGGTGGGATCCAGTCTGAAGGCCAGCTGGGGTAAGACTTGTTGTCTAGGATACTCATGTGAACTTAAAGGGGTTGTTCACCTTCCAAACACGGTTTAAGATTGTTCCCCAGAAATAAAGACTTTTTTCAATTACTTTCCATTATTTATTTTTTTACTGTTTTTCCAGAATCTAAGTTTAAAATTGAATGTCCCTGTCTCTGGTGTTAGAGTCTGGCAGCGCAGTAATTCTGTTGCAGACTCTAAACTGTTAACATTTTGCAACATTCAGTTGATACATTTCTCAGCAGCATCTCTGGAGTATTAGCAACTATTGTATCAATTCTAATAGCTGCTTGTAATGAAACCCAGAGATTCTGTTCAGCAGGGACAAAGATAATAAATGTATCAACTAAATGTATCCATGTAGAACAGTTTATAGGGTCGGTGACCCCCCCTCCCAGGGCTGTTCAGATGCTGAAAAAAGACACTTGACACTTCAATATTAGAAAAAAACGGTGACACATAGAAAATAGAAAGTCATTGGAAAAAGTCATTATTTCTGGTGATCTATCTGAAAACAACTAGTTGTTTGAAGGTGAACCACCCCTTTAACAGGACATTTGATCTCCTTTAATGGCCACTATGTGTGAAATATTTTAGGCAAATGTTTATGCTAATTTAGTCTTTATCATATTAACTGCAATCCTATGCAATTCTGTGTGGCAGTTTTGTAATCCATGGAGCATAATAAGGTTTAGTCTGAGTATCATATACTTATGTTAGTCTTAATACAGTACCAGAAGCATTAACTGTTTGGGATTTTTTCAGTGTGATGCTCAAATTCAAAGCTCTTAATTGCATTAAGCCCATATCGCCCTAAAATATTTATTCTCTGAATCATTACAGAATTGCTGAATAATGTAGCCATGAGATGTGTAAAAAAAAGTCTCCTTTGTCATTTGTCTCCCACTGCTGTAACATAGATTCCATGTAGATATTGACATATAAGGTGTCCATTCAGTGGGTGATACTCTTCAGGCCAGAGGACAGGACAGATACCATATGAGTAGTCACATACATGTATGGCCACCTTACATTGCTCCATTTGTTCTGGAGGACAAGCCAAATGATTGACACAGCTGGAAGTGAAGAAGAGCTGCCTATGAAGCTCTGCAGTATATACCCCCACTACTACCAATCACTGGCTGAATCTGGCCATGCATGGACCGAGCTTCAAAATATTTAACCTATTGGCCTACAAGCTTATTTCAGAACAGTTTGGCCACATAGTGTGTAGTTTCCTGTGACCTCCTTTAAGACAGGAAAAAGTCATATAAATTCAATATACACATTTATTGTTTGATGTACGATAAATTATTCTATTCAATGTAAATGTTGTTGACGCCAGTATTTAGTGAGGGCTTATTAAATATGAGTAAGTAGGCCTTCCGGTCACAATACTGATATTTATATTTGTTTTGAGAGGTACTGGCCTTGGTATGCAGCTGATGAAACTGACTGGTGGCATTACCAATAAAAATAGATCATACTGGGTAATGATTGAGCTATCAGCACCAACAACAAGTATCACCCTGTTGAAGTTTACTAAATGTTAAAAAATTTCAGCATCCAGACACCTGCCATTGTCTGTGTGGGAAGCATAATATATCTGTGGTTAGGGATGGGCGAATTTGACCAATTTTGTTAAAAAATCGACGCTCACGAAATGTCTCCAACGCCCATAAAGTCTGTGGGTGTCAAAAAAATGTTGTAACGCACGGTGAAATTTTTTTAACGCGTGGCTTTTTTTTTTTGGACTGGACGCATGACTCCATACAAGTCTATAGGCGTAATTTCCGCGTCGAAACAAGGCGAAAATATTTGCCCATCCCTATCTGTGGCTATTCTCCCAAATTATGGATATCAAGTTTACTACATGTTAAAAAGTTTCAGCATCCAGACACCTGCCATCATCTGTGTAGGAAGCATAATATATCTGTATGTGGGTTTTTTGTACATTTTTACTATATTTTGTATCTATATTTTTTGTCATTCCTGATTCTCTTTTTAGCTCAAACATAAAGATACCATCAAAGGATGCCAGCAATGATATCTCCCTGTATTAAGCTTAATTAGGCAAAAAAAGCCCCTCACATTTGCCTATAGCCTGTACAGAGATAACCTGAACCAATGGCAGCATAGGTATCTCCCTTTACAAGACACAATTCAGAAAGGATGCTGAATAGCCACTAGAATTCAGAATTGAATTCGGTATGAGTTGAGGGAAAGGGTTTATGAACAGTATGGCAGAATCAATCCCTGATGCTGCTTGACTACAACTCCCATCAAGCTTTTATTTTTCATAATACATGGGAATTGTAGTACAGTAGCACCTGGGTATCCCACATTTTTAAGGTAATATGGAGGAGATACAGTCACTGAAGGGTACTGTGACCATATTAAAGCACAAGGCTGCAGGCTGTGTTATACAGGGAACTCTGGGTATCACAAGGGATAATGTATCACATGTACTATAAAGGATAATTTCCCCCCAACTGTAAAATATAAGAATATTAGAGGTCATTGAAGGGTTCTGTGACAATATAAAGGCACAAGGCTGCAGGCTGAGTTATAAAGTCACTATTGTATTGGACCAGAATATCTGTGACTGTTTTATTTCATTACATTAATAGTGTATATAAAACTAATCTCTCATTCCTTTTGCCAGCCGTTGTTCATCTGCATGTACCCCCTTTCGGAAGACATCTTGGGTTTGAAGAGCCTCAGTCCTGCTAAGGTTTTCTCCACAGCTTCTAGTTGAAAAGATTTTCTAACCATATTTTGCCCTCGCTGAACATCTCCTACACCTACACTCCTAAAGGAGAGACAAAAGAAATGTAACATTAGACTGATCCACCAGAACAGAGATCTGGGCTTAACACTGACTCTCACTTCAGAATTCATCAGCCGGCATATACACACTAAAGGAAGAGAGACAGATACAGGCTAACAGACAAGAGAACAAAAGAAAACTAGATAAACATTGACATGCAGATTCAGGGTCAGACTGGAGTAATGGGGGCCCACCGGGACTGCCACATGAAGACCCCTCCAGGCAGTCATGGGGGGCCCCCTCCCGGCTTCCCTCTGCGCGAACACCGGTGTGGCGTGGGCCTGCGCGAATGCCTTTGCACAGCATGCTTGTGTAGAGGAAAGCAGCAACAAAAGTTTTTCTTAAGGGGGTGCCCGATCAGGGGAACATGGTTCGGCCGGCCCAGTGCGGCACTGTGTTCCATTATGCTGGTGGTCGTTAAAGAAAAGAAACAAACCCTTAATAAAAAAAAACCCTACCCTACATAGACCCCCCTCCCCCCAGCCTATCTGCCCCCCTGGCAAATGCCCCTTACTCTTTACTTACCCCTCCGTGCAGATTCTTTCCAGCGGAGTTTACAGGCACCATCTTCAGCTGCTTCAGTAATCGTTGGAATGAGACCAGCAATTCACCAATTTTCATGAGTTTCGGCGCATGCGCAGTTGTCGCCAAACAGAAATTTGCTCCAACTGTGCATGCACCATTTCACCAGTCTCATTACGAAGATTACTGAAGAGAAAAAGATGGCACCCGTGAACTCCGCTGGACAGAATCTGCATGGAGGGGTAAGTAAAGAGTTAGGGGAATTAGCCCAGGGGGGCAGCTAGTCTGGGGGGGTTGGAGGTCTATGTAGGGTTGGGGGTTTTTTTTTCATTAAGGGTTTGTTTCTCCTATAATAAGTTTGGGGATAAAGCTGAAGATGTGCTTCTAGGACAGGAAATATTTGTCTGGGATGCTCTACTGTTTTACTGGATAGACGGACAAACAGATAGATGAATAGAGATACCTTGGAGTTGGGAAAGCTGTAAGTGTTGCAGAACGTGGGGCAGTAGATAACAATATACATACCCTGTTGTCATTGGGCGTGGGGAGCAGAGGCTTCTTTGAGGCTGCAAGGAAAACATATAGCAGCAGTGAGTTACAGAGAGACAAGTACAGGAATTGCTTAGTAATACCAGTAATTCAATCATGGGCTTCAAGTGAGATATTCCAGTGGGGATGCTGGGAGTTGAAATTCTACAGTTGAAATTTTACAGCATTGCATTAAAGAGCCCATCCCTGATGTAATAATTTACATGTAATCAATACATTTAGGGATTTCTTTAAAATGAAAAGTTTCCATTACAATTAGCAAGTCACTGGACTTTAGTGAGTTGCATGTGTGAATGTGACAGGGACATTACATTGTAAGCTCTACTGGGGCAGGGACTGATGGGAATGATGTATAATCTCTGTTATGAGCTGCAGAATATATCATACTATATACATATTAATCTTGACCGGCATAAATTCTTATAGATCATAGTCATAGAAACAGTGTTTGGGGATAAAGATGAAGGAAGGTTCACAAACTAATCTCTCCCATGGCCTCTGTACTTTCCTGTGTCCCCAGGGGTCTGCTGTCTGATTAAAGAGTCTCCCCAGCGCACAGTGATTGAATCCATGGCTGATGAATGAAAGGACCCTACAGATATGGCAGCACAGTAACTGCACTGACTCAATAGGCCATAAATAAAAAGCAATGCTCTGCTTAAATAATAACCTTTGTATATACTGCACATCTAAACAGAAATAACTGCCATATAAACCCCACTCATCAACAGGGTACACTTCCCCTTTAAGAGCAGGGAACAGAGGTGACTTAACAACTAGGGGTTTGACAGTTGGTTTAGTCCGTTGGTTGGCATTGCAGCGAGAGGTAAGTGTATATTTCCTCTGAGATTTTTTGTCAAATAATGCTCATTTTAGCTATAAAAAAGAGGGAAAACAGTTTGGTGATGGGCCCCAGGCTAACAGGTATTGATACTCTCACTGATTTTAGGCAATTTGGAGAATTTTCCTCTAAAATGGATAAAATCATTTATTTTTATGCCCAGTATTGACAAGCTCCTTAGAGTTTTGTCCCTCTGCCCTGCTCTTATGTACCAACCTTCACATGTAACTGAATTAAATGGAATAAATAGCAATGCTTTTTCCTTTTACACAATAACTTGTATTAATAAGTCTCATGATTTAAGAGCAAGGATGAGAGGTGAATTACACCTAAGGATTGACAGTTGGTTTAGTCCGTTGGTTGGCAGGGTGGTGAGTGTACTTTCCCTCTGAGACATTTTTTTGCCAAATAAGTCATATTTTAGAGAAATAAAGGGGAAATAGTTGGGTTATGCCCTCCCAGACGAACGAGTGTTGCTCCGATCACAGATTTTATAGAATTTTCCCCTAAAATGGGCTTATGAGATGCCTTTAATCTGGTTGGGAGACACAGACCCAGGATTTGGCAGTTATGCAGTTATGCTGACAGCACATATACACTTTTCCCACTTGGAGTCCATAAACAGATAACATTTGGGGACCCCCGTGCCTCCCCATAAATATTTTATTTTTATGCCCAGTATTAACAGGCTCCTTAGAATTTTGTAGAGTTTTGTCCCTGGGTATCTTCCCTGTTCTGATATACCAACCTTGCAACTGAATTTAATAGAATACATAGCAATATTTTTTCCTTTTACAGAATAACAATTTCTCGCATGCCCTTTCCCTTCAAATCTTCCATATATGTGTGTGTGTGGGGGGGGGGGAGGGGGGCAACAAGGTACATGGTATTGAATACTAATGAATAATAATATTTAATTGCTAAATGTTTCCTATAGCAGGGGGGTAGGGGTGAACACTGGGCAATCTGCACCTGGACAGTGATCTTATGTAGCAACATGGTCCTAGAGGAATGTTGTTTCGTTTCACTGTGTAATGTACAAACGTATATGGATGAAATGACAAACTCACTCTTGACTTGACTCTTGATGTACTTCACTCTCACTGTACCAATGTTCATTTTTGATTGGCTGCTATGAGGTACTATATTGTATAAACTGAGGGCCAGTACCTGCTGGGAATGACACAAAGATTGAGTTTAGGGTAAAATGACCAGATCTCTGCCTTCCTCTGTATTTTATAGGAAATAAGTGCTACATGCATTATCTCTAATTATTAGCTAATTTGTCAATTTATTCTCTTCCCTATACAGATTGCTACAGTGTGTGGATTGCTTATTTTTTTGCAATTTATCAGCGATTTTGGATGGTTTTTTTTCTGGCATCTCCTTAATTCAGATTTTTACATTTGTCTGTGAACACATATAAGGAGAGCCACAATTTAAAGAGGGAGACCCTCCGGGGTTCCCCGGCCTTGTGCCGGCCCCTGTATTTTAGCCAAAAGCCAAAACATCTCGGGCTTTTGGGTTTTTTTTGCTCATCTTCTGTCATCTGAAGAACTTCACTTAAGAGGTAATCTTAAAACTTTGCTTTCAGGGTTCTTTTATGCTACCTAATTCCCCATATTGACCTTATTCCCCTAATATAGCCTGACACCTATGTCCCTACTGAACACCTATTTTGTACTCTTTACACTGCTTTCTAACCCAAATCACATGTGACTAATAGAAATGGGGAATGTTATTTTTGGAGGCTTTGCTGCCCACAAGAGAGGACATTTCACCTTGCCATCACCTTAGAGGTACTTGGATCTGGAACCTATTCCCTTATAAGCCTTGTCGTTATTGTTCTAAGGCTAAATTAAAGGTACATGAGGAAATCTGTGCTGCCAGGCAGCAAATTTCTCAATAATGTTTTTCCCTGTGGAATATGCTGTATCTTCCACATGAGGTGATCCACCAATATCGCTGGAAACTGCCTTCTGCCTTTGCCCTTTTGGTGTTTAGGTCGGTTTGCCGACAAATCCATGGTTTAGTAAGGGAACAAATGCCCCCATGTTCCACAGCCCTAAAGTGATGTACAATAATATATTTTTTATTAGAGGATTCCTTTTATCACTCATTCTTTCCTGAGTTATTTGTGCTGTTTAGAATTAATTTCTTTATAATTCCTAAATATAAACATCTCTTTTTTTTTCCATGTAGGAGTGAAAATGGGCGCTTTTCCCTGCAAAACTCAGTGTTTTGATTTGGTAAGTGTGATGGAAATATTAAGCCTTTCATTGAATGTTTTGAGCATTGGGAGGAGGCTGCATTGGGGATACACGTGTAACTTACAATAACTGTTATATTTAGTTGGTGGGTATGTGAATATATAAGAAGCAACATGTGGCAGTCTTAGGTTACTGCTTAAGAGGAATGGGGGGAAGGAGCAATATTACGAGGATAATAAGTATTCTATACAGACACTGCAGTTTGTGTGTCAATGGGATACATGGGGATGAAATGTTTTTGTTTTTTTTTTAATTCAGGTAGCTTTTATTGGCAAATTACAAATTAGATGATGACACGAATGACATTTTAGACTGCACAGCAGTCACAAAAAAAGTGTTTCGTATTCAGTATTACAGATGTTTACAAACATATAAAACACAAAATTATAGTCAATATTAAATATGCTCCTGTTGCACACCTTTGTTATTAAGAGCAATTCACTGCACACCCAACAGAATACCCACCACTAGCATCCTATTCATATAACAATGAAAGGCTGAATAAAATAGCCAATTATTCACTAAGCATTAACAGTTTGAATTTGGGAAAATGTATCAACCCATTTATCCCATATTTTATAGAACTTATCTGGAGAACCCCTTTTAAAGTAAATTATACGTTCAAAATTACAAGTATCCTGTATGATATTTATCCATACTTGAATTTCTGGGTTCTACTTTTCCAATTTTGGGTTATAAGTTTTTTAGCCAAGAAGAGAGATTCTTGAATAAATATTCTGGTATACTGATTAGAGACCGTACGACCCAGGATATTCTGTAAGCAGACCTTAGATGTTCTAGGAATGACAACCCCTGAAATATTATCTAGATGATTAAAAACTTCAGCCCAATAAGGTTTAATAACATTACATTCTCATAACATATGTACTAACGTGCCTTTCCACAACGCACCTATTACAGACCTCAGGTATAGCAGGGCTTATCAAGTGCAATCTTACTGGAGTAAGATACGCCCTATGTAGGACATATAATTGAACCATTCTCAATTTATAACATACAAAGACTATTTGAGGAGACTCAAGGGCCTCTTGCCATTCCTCATCTAGAATAATATCCACTGCTGTTTCCCAGTTAAGCAGAAGAGTTTCCAATGGGGCATCATTACTAGCCTGCAATAACACTGCATATAAACTGGAAATTAAGCCCCTAGTGGATGATCTATTTAAATAGGTGAGCAGCTTATTCTCATTGACCTTTAAATGATGCGTAGCCATAAGGGCTTGTCGCACTCCCAAATGTTGAAACCACCGATTTCCTGGCAATCCGGTAGACTGTTGTCTCTAAACGTAAAGATGCCCCGTTCAGACCATATTTCCCCTATTGTAAAAATGCCTTTATCAGACCAAACTTTCATCTGTATGTTGCTCTTTAGTAATTTGTAGTGCCATTAACCATACCCGGGACATATAACGAATCATGGGATGAACAGGTAACTGTTTCACATTTTTGGGTACTTTTTGTAACATCCAAACTATAGGCTGGTCCTCCTTACCAGTTAGTAATGCCCATATATCTTTTAGAGTTTGGTGGTGTGTGTTATCTAGCCAAGTACTGAAATGAGACAGTTGAGCTGACAAATAATACAAAAACATTTCAGGAAAGGATATCCCGGCATTGGTCTTAGATCTCATTAAAGTTACTAATTTCAATCTACACCGAGAATTAGCCCATATCAGTTGTCTGAATTTGCATCTTCATGCACCAAATTTAAAATGATCCGTCCTAACCTGAGCGCTAATAACTTGGCAAAGATTTTTATATCTGCTGTCAGCAGGGAAATGGGTCTATAGGCATCACAGTATTTATTGTCCTTGCCTGGTTTAGTAAGCAGCACTATTGTAGAATTATATAAGGAAGGTGGCAAAAGACCTGTAGCTATGGCTTTATTAAAAGGTTTCGGCAGATGGGGGACTAGAGCTTTATGGAATCTTTCATAGGGAGACCATCAGGTCCGGGAGCCTTATGGGAGGGAAAGAGCTTAATGGCCTCATATACTTCCAGCTCAGAAATATCCTGACCTAAAGAAAGATTTAGTTCTTCTGAGAGCTGAGGGAGCTGGGCCTCGTTCAGAAATTGTGAAACTTGCTGTGCACTGTTTTGCAATTTGGACATATATAGGGTTTTATAGAAATTAGCGAAGGTCTCTTTAATTAGACTAGTCTGTGTGATGAGCTGGCCATGATCATCATAAAGTTCAAAGGTCATGCGTTTTAGAGAGATAAGCAAGTAACTTGCCTGCTCTTTCACTATGTTCAAAATAATTTGCTCTATTAAACAATAAACCTCTCTTAGCTTTTTGTTGCAACAGGGAATTATACTCAGTTTCAGCCTGTCTTAAAAGTTGGAAGTTCTGTGGGCTAGGATCAATATGACTCTGTACAGTCAATTGACAAACTCGCTGCTCTAAATTAGTTTCATCCCGTGCAGAAGCTTTTTTAATTGCAGTGATTTCAGAATGTAGTAGGCCTCGAAAGTAGGCCTTAAAGGTATCCCAAGCTATTTCAATATTATCTGTAGTTAAATTATGATGAAAAAATTACTCTATTCTAAATTCTAATCCCTCATTATTATTTATAATTTCCAACCAAATAGGATTAAAGGACCATGACTGAATCTGAGAATGCAAAGG
Organism: Xenopus laevis; assembly: GCF_017654675.1. NCBI lineage: Eukaryota > Metazoa > Chordata > Amphibia > Anura > Pipidae > Xenopus > Xenopus laevis. The sequence goes on along the minus strand of NC_054377.1, from coordinate 53,255,130 downwards.
GGTCCCATTATCCCAAATCACTTGCAATGGGGCATGGTCTGAAATTCCTCTTGGGAGGTAAATGCCGTATGGATGTTAGGCAGTAAATCACTAGAGACAAAAGCCATATCATAGGGACATATGAGAGGCTGAAAAACAGGAAAACCCCCTTTCTTGTGGGTGTATATGCCTCAATGCTTCTTGAAGGCCCATAGTAGACATTTACATAGAGAGGTTAGTGGATCTAATCTACTGGATTGTACCCCGGATACGCTGTCTATCCATACAATCATCCAATACAGTGTTAAAATCACCAGAGGCTATTACTTGGGCCCTTGGATAATCTGCTACATAAGACATTAGTTGAATAATACATTTGTCAGAATAGGGTGGTGGAAGATAAATATTAGCCAAAATAGTTTCCTTCATGTTGAGATAGCAGTGAATAAAAACAAAATGTGGATCTGAATGTACAGAAATGAGTCGAAAATTCGCTGACTTTCTGATAAGTGTAGTTACTCCCCCCGTATATGTTGAAAAGGAGGAATGAAAGGCCCAACCAACCCACGGTCTTTTTAGAGTTAACACTTTACTCCCTAACAGGTGAGTTTCTTGTAACATAATTACCTCTGATGTCTTTTTTTTGACAAATCTAACACTAGCTTTCGTTTCACACAGTCATTAAGGCCCCGAACATTCCATGTTGAAATTGAAAGGGGTTTAGCCATAATCTATATTGTTCCCGTGAAGTTTCATGACCATTACGTGTCTGTTGCCTGAGCTACCTGAGAAAAAAATTACAGAACTATTTACAGCCCATCCCATGCTAACCGCCAAAATGACGGAAAACATTACCACCCTTTCCGCTCAGACCCAACTTTGAGCAGAATTAAACCCTAGAACCCAACAGTAGCAACAATAATGTTGTATTAAGCAATGGGGAGGCAAATCTGGGTAGGGACACCGTAAATGGCGTCGAGGAGGTAGAATCGTGAGGGGTGGGGCTCCGCCACTATAACCAGAACCATATAGATACACACATCACCCAATATATACATACAGTATCAGCATTGTGAATACTCATTGGACCCAACACATATATAGCAATAGCTAAATAATAAAAAAAAACAAATTTAAGCTGCTTTTCCCAGCTCACTGACCAGTCCAAACAAGTCCCCATATACCACAAGGGATCCATAGTCAGAATAACAATCGGTCATGGACGTAGAAAAGACAAGGAAACCCAATAACTTGTGGGGCAAGTAGACCATAGCAAATGCTGGCAAAATAAGCACAGATCTCTATAACAAATTTCAGGCTTTATCATAGAGAAGCTTCCATGTACGTAGCAAAGTATGAAGCAGTTCTGCTTAGACATCTGCCCACAAGGTAGCACATACGTGGAACCGTTCATCAGCTGATATAATAACTTTTAAAGGAAATTATGGCGATCCAATTGAGCAACTAGGCTTTCTAAAACAAGTTGTATAAACATGTAGCAGGTGGCCATCACTCCATTCAACCTGCCGATATAGAAATGCTTTAAACATTTGCTGCTTCCAGCCACGCAGAAGCATCTTGTGGCGAAGTAAAGAAATGCGTAGTTCCATTCGCCTGAACCCTGAGGCACGCTGGGTAGAGCATAGAATAAACTATTTTTTGATCCAGAAGCTTTCGCTTGACTTCCTGGAATCTGGCCCGTTGTTTTTGTACTTTAAGCGAGAAGTCAGGGTAAATTACAATTTTTGTGTTCTCATATAGTAGTTGCCCTTTAACTATGGCTATTGAAAGTATTGTATCCCTATCCTTGGCATTCAGGATATGGGCTATCAGGGCTCTAGGAGGGGCCCCCGGGATAGGGGCCTTCATAGGAATACGATGCACCCTCTCTATTATAAAAGTAGAGGAGAGATTGTTTACCGCAAAAGTTTCTCTGAGCCATTCCTCCACAAAGCGCTCAGTGTCGTCACCCTCTGCCCGTTCCGGAAAGCCGACTAGCCGCACATTATTACGCCTTAGGCCGTTCTCTAAATCATCAGCCTTAGCCTGCCACTGCGAAACGGTACGCCGTAAATCCTGTAACTGCTGTGGAAGAGGATTGCAGACATTCTCCAATGCGTTAATACGCTGCTCAGCTTCCACAGTGCCTTCACGCAGCCTTTGCATATCTTGCTTTAATATGGAAGCACTCCACCGTCAACTCCTCTGTTTTCGCCATAATAAGAGTTGTCGAAATATCCCTGTTGGCCTTAATTTCCATTTAGCAAATCTGTTAAGGAAGCTTCCGGATTAACGGCAGGGCCCTCGGAAGGTGACTAGTCTGAGGAAAGGGTGCGATGCGGAGAACTTTCTCAACTTAGCAGCAGTTTCCGTGGTTTTTTTGCCCCATATTGTAGACTTAAGACAGCCAAGCAAAAAGACATCCAAAAGCCCCCTGTTCAGCAGGTAGTTAGGCAAATAACATGAGAAAAAGGATCGGGAGCAGCGGAGCCCCTCAAGAGAACGTCCGCTCACATAGACCAGGTAGCCATGCCCCATTACTTAAATGTTTATGGGTTTCTCACGGGTTTTGTTTCACCTTTACAGGACGATTCTTATTCATCACTTGACCAAGCTCATCACTGGTCAAGGCCAAATTCCCTGGATTTACGAGAACATCTGGTTAGGAAGATCCAGACAGCTGGGGCTGATAGACTCGACGAATCGACGAGCGGCAGGAAGATCTTAGCTCAAGCAAACAAGATCTGGAAGGAGTCAGAGAAGAAGCTTAAAAGCCTTAAATCTGCCCTTCAGAAACCGGATGAGGCGCTTGCCCTGAGAGACAATGAGGAGAGCCCAGGTGAGATATGGAAGTTTGTTTTGATTTGACTCCTGCTGTCACTCCATGGGTATCGCTGAACATAGCAGGGTGTCAAAATTCAGAAATATTATTACAGGGAAACATCACACTGAGTTGGGATAAATAAATAAAATGGCCTTTCACTTTTGCAGATGTTACTGACAATCTGGAGAGTCCCTCAAGTGGCCCTGTCACTTCATATCATAGTGACAAACTCCCAGCAGCGCAGGAGGCCACTGCAGCTGAAGTGCAAGAGATGTCACAGTGCTCCAGTGACTCTTCTTCACACGTAAGTAGATTGGTTTGTCTACAGATTCAGCTTTCCATTTCTGAAGAGGAACCAGTTCCTGATACCACCGAGGTGGAGCTGATCTCCAACAGGTATGTGGAATGTTTTAAGCCTTCCCAAACTTTTCTTCTGATACAGATAATGTTATGACGGTAACAACTAATAATTGTTCTTTCTTTTATAATATAAGTGAGAAGCCTGCAGATGGCATGACTTCCCAGTCAGAAGAAGACACACCTCATGCTGAGGTATCTGAGACTGAGGACAAATGGTAAGGTCCATGTGGGAGTCCAAATCTTATATATAGCTATAAGGCCTTTTTTTTTTTTTTACTTTACTTTCCTTCTGTAGTGCTGCTAATTTCCCCTTCATACATATGGTACTAACAGGGATAAAAAACCTAAGATTCCAACTTAAAAAAGATGTATTAAAAGAAATTAAACTTAAAATTTAATTATCCTTATAGTGACGTACCAACAGATAATGTGCAGTCCAGCGAGGAGGGAGAAGCATCTCTTGAAATGCCAGTTGACCCTGCTGAAGAGCTCAGCCCAAGTACAGAACATCCGGTACTAGAGCTGGAAGAAAAAGAAGACATACGGTATGATACATATTCTTTTACATAGAAAAGATCTTTTTCTGCCAATTGGTACTTATGAAATTCCTTTTTACCCTGTACCAATAACTTCTACTATTTGTATGTGACACTAAAATTGTGGAAATGAATATGTCCAAAAGCAATGACATTAACTTTGCCTTTATACTCATAGCGAGGTGTCTGTAGATGTAGAGGAAGCCCCATGTGAAACATCAAAGGAGTCATCCCCTGATGGCCCCAGTGCTGCTCCAGAAGCAAGTAAGGAGCCAGAGGAACATCAAGAAGCAGAGCCCCCGATGGATGAGGAACAGGAACCAATGTAAGATGGAAACAGCAAACGCTTACAACACTGGAAGAACATTCTGTTTTATGAAGTGGGTCTAAATCTGCAATTTCCTTTTCAGAGACCTGGAATTCAGCGGTATTTGCCAGAAAGACCTCCGCCGCTGTGCCCTACTAGGCAAAGGTGGATTCGGAAAGGTAATTTTCTCAGTTCATTAGAAGTATTGGTACATTTATTTTCTCATTTAGGCTAACTAAATGCTTTCTCTCATTCCAGGTTCTCCTTATTCAGCACAATACCACAAAGAAATATTGTGCTGTAAAAGCCATGGCCAAAGAGAAGATCTACACCTCTGATGACATTGATGGGTCAGTTCTCAGGGAATGATCATAATTCCAACAATTTTGCACCGTGTTCTACTGTAATTTGTTCTTTAATAAATGCTAATGCCACATTTCCATGATTTTATTTTTCAGAATCTTGACAGAGAAACGCGTCATGCAAATCACCAAGGAGAGCCTTTATACTGTCAATTTATACGCCACTTTCCATACAAAGAATATGCTCTTCTTTGTAATGGAGTTTGCTGCCGGTGGCAGTGTAAGGACCCACTTGCAGAAGGCTAGAACTTTTGACATACCGAGGGCTAGGTAAGCAGGAATGTACTTTCAGTGGGGTTCACATGGGGGCATTTGACGTAAGACAATCATTTCACCAGAGCAGAACCATTAATATTGCCCAGAGTTGTCACAGAAGGAAGTACATGGCTATTCCCACTCAAAGCTTCATTTGTGGGCTGCTCAGGTGATAGGATTGGCAGAACAAAGTTGTTGCGAAATCATACATTATCTGGTTATTTAGCCAACTGACTAAACTACTGGATAAACGTTTAATGACTTTGTATTTTGATTATTTTGTAGGTTCTACGCAGCCTGTATTACACTGGGTTTGGAGGAGTTACATGAAAAAGGCATTATACACAGGTAAGCAAAAAAAAGTGTTGGTTTCACAGCTTACGTCTTCAGCTGACTAGCAGGAAATACATTGTTCTGGCACATACAGAACAAGATATTACATAACATTCTTTTGTATTTATTACAGAGACATGAAGCCTGACAACCTCCTCGTAGACAGTCGAGGTTATGTCAAAATTGCAGATTTCGGCCTCAGCATAGATGGTAAGTTTACCTTATAATCCACAGTTTTCTATACCATAAATGCACTTTAGAAATGTTCATTTCCAAATGAACTGATCTGACTGCGCTGGAACAGTAGTTCTGTTGTGCCCAGTTCTGTGGTCAGTATGTGTTACTATTTATAAATCAGCTGTGACGGCCTTCACTTTACTTACCTTTCCTCTCGTGTTTTAGGACTTGCACCCAACGGCAGCATCAGTGGCGCAGTAGGAAGCCCTGCCTATATGGCTCCAGAAGTTGTCAACGGAGAGCATTACACCAAGGCTGTGGACTGGTGGGCTTTGGGGGTGATCTTATACGAGATGCTCCTAGGGAAGGTAAGCAGAGAGCTCAATTAGTAGTTTGAATGAAAATGTAAAATACAGTAAAAATAAGATCTTTCTGGAAGTGCCAGAGACTCTCATCTTTCATTATTTCTCTGCTTATAAAAGTAACAGCGACGCAGGATCAAACACATTGCAAACTCAATGACACCAAGTACTTTGCACATATGCATCACTTAACCACTACTGTATCCATTCTGCTATAAAAATGCTGATGTTCTGTCTTCTAGAGACCCTTCACTGGAAAAGACCAGGAATGTCTATTTGATTCCAATTATGGAACAGGAACCAGTGTACCCACCAACCCTGCACACAGATGCAAGAAGCCTAATATCAGAGGTAAGTTGTCCCAGTAACATCAATAGATTCAGATCAGCTAATTGTGACTTATTATCCCATATAGGCAGAACACTCCTGTGTGGGTAACACCACTTTTCTCTTTTAGCTCTTAGAAAAGAATGTAGAAGATCGGCTGGGCTCTGCTGTGGATGGGCTTTTGATGTCGCGGCACATCCTTTCTTCAAAGTAAGTTTTCAATTTATCATTACCAATATTTCGCCTTCATTTGTCATTACAGTGACAAATATTCTAGGATCTATTGTGCTGTACGCACAGATAATAGCTGTATAGAAAGTTTGCGGCTACGGTCCCACCTTGTCTAGCAATGAAGAGTCATCTCCCCAGTTTCACATTAACATTAAGCAATATCATGCCTGGGATAATAATTCAACATTAAGTGTCTCTGAATTACATTTCTTATTGTCTACGTTGCAGGATTTCGACTGGAATGCTATGTTGGAGCAGAAAGCACAGCCCCCTTTGTTCCACAACTAAAAGGTCCGGAGGACCTGAAATATTTTGATGAGAGATTTACAAAGCTGGCTCCCAATATAACTCCACCCAAAGGCATCTGCGCTTGAAATGGCAGAAGAAATCTCAGACGCTTCTATGACTTTGCTTATGCAGCATGTTAGCTGCAAATAGAAGATGGGAGTCCAAGAAGGAATAACATCATCTTGCCAGGCTAATGATGTAAAAGAACAAGAATCCAACACAGCCTGGAACATGGAAGGCAGGATAAAGGGATCAAGTTAGTGGCTGCTCCACAAATTTACTGTTTCTCCTTTTCCAGGTCTATAGACATCAACCTACCAGCAACCGGGAACTGGACTTTTGGCAATGCCTCCTACAGAGTGGCACATTTTTGAGGCAGTAGGCTGCCATTATGTACATATTGTTAAATAAGAATATATCCCTCACCATTTATCACCCTTACCTACTCCTCTTCTATAATTTTTCTTGTAAATAGTTAAAAACGTTAAAACATGTTATATATATATATATCTTTACATACACACGCACACACAAACATCTGAATCACAGCTGCCAGAAGGGGCAAGCAGTACATACTGGGGACAGGGATATGGTTGAATACACATAAGCACATTTATGCCGCTCAGTAGACCCTGCATTCCTTTTCATACCATCTCTCAGACTGTAGAAGCCGGGTTCTGCAGGATGCCTGGGGGTCTAATAGAATGAAGAGGAATGCAGCATTCACCTAGCAGCTTAACGGTGCTCATGTATATGCTCCCATATTCCCCTTTGCTTCTTTTCCTTCTACCACAATTCCACCAGTGGTGCCTCCCCTTTTATTCAAAACATGGCTTTATATATAGGTGCACCCTTAAGCCACTCTGTAGCCCTTGCATTCCCTTTCACTCCATCCGTCAGACTGCAGAAGCCGGGTCTGCAGACTGCCTCGGGTCTAGTAAAATGGAATGAAATGCAGTGTTCACCTAGTAGCTTAAAGGCGCTCATGTATATGCTGCCATACTCCTTTCTATGTCCCTCACCCTGTTTGCCTTGATTAAATGTGGCATTGATCCTGGGAGCAAATCCGATTGCCGATAAGGAGTCAGGAAGGAATTTTTCCCTCTAGTGAAGCATATTGGCCGAGCTTCCGAGGGTTTTTGCCTTCCTCAGGATCAAAAAGCCTAATTTATTCCATCAATAAAGCTGTGATTTACACAGATTAACCACAAAGCCTCTGTGTGTGTTTGTCTTTATTCTGGGTATTAAGGGTTGGTTGTTCCTTAAAAAAGCCAGGTTAATATGTACAGGGAAGGCAAATGGAAGTGTGAAGCCAATAAACCCAATACCAATTGAGTTTAGAATCTGCCAATCTGTTTAGAAGCTGCTGTGTTGTTGCAACGGTCCCATTTGCCTTAGAAACCAGTCAGTGAAAGGTGATGAGATGAATGCAAACTATTTCTGATAAAAGGGGTAGTTAGAATATAACATTTGGTGTCGTGTGGCATAAAGATAGCATGTAATCATAAGGAGAATACAGAAGAGAGAGTCTTTAGGGTCTGGTATTGTGAGAAGGGAAAGTTGTGCTCACCACTAATTTTTCAAAACATTAAGCAGGGCTACAATGAGGCTGTTACCATAAAATTCAAAGACAAATACAAAAGTCTATGGGCAACAATATTTTTTTGACGCACGGCAATATTTTTTCTCCATTGGAGTCTATGGAAGTTATTTTTGTGGCGAAACCTGGCAAAAAATTCCGTTCATCACTAATTGGTAATTTTTACTGGTACATTTTGTCATGGGCTGGATAATTCACTGATAACCACTAGCTAAGGACTAGTATTATTCTCTGGGCACCAGACTCAGCAGACGCTGGAAATTTAGTGATAGCACTGAACCTTATCTTTTTTAAGTCATTCACTCTTTAATAACACTTGTTGTCAGTCTCTGAGAATTATTATTGTTCTACCTCTAACTCCAACTCAATAGTAGGAATTGGATCTAGATTTATTCAGAAGAACCTGGCCAAATCACAGTGAGATAGCTATGGCAAGTGCCCTCAATTGGGAATGACTTTAACAGGGGATTGGAAGTGTCAGGAGCAAAAGTCCTGTTTTGGTTTCATATCCCAAGATTGGAGTGCTATCACAGGTCTGTATCACCGGATTGGTGTGATAAAGGGCACAGTGGAGGCCGAAACGTTGCCGTTTTTTTATGTGAATAAATACTAACCACTTTTTCAATTGCAACAGTTGTGCCGCAGGTCTCTTGTTTTGTGATACACTGTTCATGGCATATTTTATTTTTACCATAAAACTTTTGCTTTGCACCTGTAGGAGTCTTTTTTTTTTTTTATTTGCAGGTAAACCTGGCGAGAAACTCCAGTCATCAATAGAAGCAAGCAGTTTTCCCTACAGTTAGGACCTACACTTACACTTCTGGAAGCTAGTCTCTCTCAATAAAAGCTAGCCTCACTGTTACAGGCTTAGCATTTTCTGCCATCCTAACAAACTTAAAAATTGTTTTTAGCACCTGGGATTTTATCTTTATATCTAACATATTCCTACATGCTCCTCCCCTCTATTCCCTTTCTTCCATTTGCTTCTCTCACACCATTTCTTCCAGTACCAAAGTGTCTGCCCCACTTTCTGTTCTCCTCTCACAACTTTCTCTATATATCCCCTCTATGATGCTTTTCCCTTTTTTCCTCCAATATCTATTACCACTCATTTTAACCTCCCCTTTCAGCGGCATACCTTGAAACCCCCCCCTTACAACAATTGTTTGGGTGGCCCAGTGTACCCTTACACAATTGTTTGGGTGGCCCAGTGTACCCTTAGGCCCCCTCCCACCCGCAGAAAACACACGGCAGCAAAGCATAGAGTGCAGAATCGGCTGGGGAGGAGGAACCATTCAGCAGATGCTGCAATCTGGGCTCTCTTGTCCACCAGGCCCCACATGACCAAGGGATCTGCTATACTATAGTTAAGCCCCTTCCCATTTTAGCCCTTTTCTCTTCTGTTTTAACTGATCCCCATCCTCTTATTTCTTCTCTTACTTTCCACTCTTTTGTCCCCTTTCATGTTATCTTATACTCTCCTACTTTCTCCTCTTGCTCGTCCCGCTTTCTCTTCTTTTTTCCCTTAATCCCTTTGCCTTATTCCACATCTGTTCCCATTTTTCCATTCCACTGGCTGTTACGAATGGTATCACTAACCCAGAAGAAACCCCAAGGTCCTGGCCTCACCTCACGCTTCTGCCTATAACAGCCGCCTTTCACTTTGGGAGCAGCCCTCCGCTACTCGGATGCTGCTAGGTCTTAAAGTGAGAGGACCAGGGAGAAAGTTCTGGGCAGAAAAGGGAACCAAACATTTACTGAAGGAATGGGAAACAAGGAGTGTGGTCAATGGAGGGGCTGAGTCAATACCAATCAGGCAGAGCAGTACAGATTCACAGGTCGGGTCAGAAGCACCAGTATCGCAGTACAGTAACAGGTTCCAAGAGAGTAGTCAGAGATCAGGCAAAGGTCAGGACAGTCAGCAAAGTAGACAAAGTCAAGGACAGGCAGGGTCAAGAACAAGAATCAGACTTGAAATATTACGTATTGCAATCATAAATATTTGGATTTCACGCCAATGATGATGTCACGAGTGGCGTGCCAAACCAAAAAGACATCAGAAAAAGAAGCAGCGCGTATTGGCACGCATGGAAGGAGAAGACTGCGGGTGTCCCTGCCTCACAGTTGCACCACCAGGTATTCTCACACTGGCTTTTTATTGGGCCACATGTTAGATGTGCTTGATAAACAGGAATAGAATCTATTATAACAAAATACTGAGGACCTGGGGTTTTTAGGATAAGGGATCTTTCCATTGTTTGGATCTCCATACCTTAAGTCTGCTAAAAACAAATAAACTTTAAAGAAAGCCAATAGAACTCTTTTGCCACCAATATGGATTCATGCAGCATAGTCCCCATCTAGTACAAGACACTATTGTATTTATTATAGTATTATTATACAAAAAATTAAATAATTTTTAAAAATTTGAATTATAAGGGATCTGCTTAAAACTATCTCTTACATAAAGCATATCCCCCTCAAATTCAGAGGTGTGAGGTATGGTTATGTCTTCAGTAAGCAAGAGCAGTTAGCTATTTCTGGTCTAGTGCCATGGTTGCTGGCTTGCCTTATTCAGGAAGTTTTGTCTGTAAAGAGCGCAGGTAGTTGTTCAGACTACTAACAGTGGAATGCCAGTGTGTGACAACCAATAACAACAGAAAGGCAGCCAAACATTTAGGTATGTATATATGTACAGAGCCCCTCGTATGGTATTCCTTATCAGTCAGAACTATCAGGGTCTGCCCATGTATGGATTCCTTTTGCAAAATACCAAAACCAGATTGTTGCTACAGGTTCCTATTCCAGAGTAATTTTATACCCATCTGCAAATTAAAGGGGAGTTGACTTAGAAATTATGTTTGATGGGGAATGTGGCCAGACATAGCATGTAAGACAGAAGCTCCTCTGTAAAGCTCCCACAGATAAACTCTAATTCATTCCCGGGGTTGATGAGCACAGCCCAAGGCAACCCAAAAACAGCTGCACCACGCTGGTCTCACAAAAACGCGCGCATGATCGTGGGCAATGGCAAATCAAGCCAAAAACAAGAATCAACACCACATGTGCTACACAATCACTCCACACCAATCTATGGGATTCGCGTTCGCTGAATGCATAAACATCTATTGCGATAACATAATCCATGTAATGTGCAATCCAAAACCAAATATACTCTAATGCAGAACATGCTGCTCATCCCTCTAGCACCTATTCTCACCCAAACCCCTAATAAAAAGAACAGGCAGACAGGCCAAGTATTAACAACAATTAAAGCATCTATACTGACTATACCAACTCTATTAATTATAACAAAGACCAGAGTCTATATGAGAGACATATATATTTGTCAGAAGTCTCCTAACGCTTAAGAACTAAGAAATAGACCATACATAGATCAGCATATTTACACCTGTATTCAAAAAAGTTTCTTAGAACAAGGCGAAGATTGATATGTAGCAACTCGATATGATAGACTCAGCTAATTTTGTAGTGAATTGTAAAAAGAAACTGATGGGCCAACTACGTCAAAAGTCATCCTCCATCGCAAATACTTTCTAAGCCTAACCAAACTTGGCAGATAAAAAATTCTCTAAGACACCCTAAATATTGAGATGGCGAACAAAGTATATCAGAAAATGAGTTTACAGAACTGAGTACTATCTTTTATAATAAGAAGGACAAACTGGATCGACCCCACACCAACTTCGAGCCAATGCTATAGACCTTGACAAACCCCTAAACATGAGAAGTCAAACATTAGAGGCAAATCACAGCGAGGTAAACCGACAGTTTGAGGGATAACAATGCTTTTATATTATAGATCTTCCCTCGAGACGCCCTCTAATCATTGATAAGACTGCCTCGTATCTCTTCACCCCAAATGGAATGTTTAAACCGCTAATAAGACACAATATCATCGAGGTGTCATAAACAGGCGAATCACCATAAGAGACCCTTAACACCTATTTACTAATTATACTAGGATCAAACAGAAAATTATTGTAAGCAACGTTACCCACCAGCCACCTCCATGCACTCTCTGCAATGTCAGAATAGTGAGCGAGGAGAAACAATTAAAAGTTTTGAACTATAAAGATTTGACTGCGCACAAAATCCATCTTGCCGACTAGCAATGACTGTGCAGAATCTAATAATCAGCGTGAATCCTAGACTACAACCTTCAGCTGCACAAAAGTGTCAGCGATTTTTTAATAGTGAGAAACTAACTGCCATTATTTGCAAGACAAAAGAACCCCACCCATCGTAAACCCTTAAGATCAGATAGTGCTTCGCACCCTCTCTTGACTTTCTCCCTCGAGGACAATACGTGACAAATTAACCTATTCTCTAAATACAGTGGGATCCTCCTTGGAATATCATACTCATTAGTTCTATGACACGCCTATGTAAATCTGAGTAGCAACAGCCGGACAGCCCCCTAATTGTTGTGGGCTGAGCTAACCTATAATAACGACAATCATCTCTAATCTGGTAAATCCAATATTTTCTTAAAAAAGTGAATGCCTCAGAAAAAGTCCTACAAAAACCAAATCTTACACCTACATAAGTAAAAACCACCCCTAGCTTAAATCAAAATTAGATGGGACTGCGTGAAACCCAATGGGTGATATTAATATTAATTTGTGCTTTATTCAAAACAAGGGCAGCTAAAGTTTTGTCATGGTACGTTTGCACACTTCCTGAGACAAACCTATAGCTCAAATCTGACAAAACCACCCACTGAAATTAAATATCACCGTTTATTAAAAAGAGGATAAAGTGTTATTTGATGAATCCTGATGAGAAATATGAGTCATAATTCTGCGATATTGCTCACTATTCCAGTATATGATGCCCATATGTTTCTGTCTGGCGCTGAGCAGTAGAGCATCAGCAGCAATTCCACATTCTATGCTATATAGATGAGTATCGCGAATTTACTAACATTTGCGATGTCTTTTTGTGGCCAGCGTGATAGTGCCCCTTTCCCAGGTTTCCTTGTATCCTCGAATTTTCAGGTATTATCAAAGTCAAAAATTCAAAACAATCAAGTAATTATGAATTTCAGGTATATCTTTTCCATTGGCAAAGCACTGATACTCTGTAAATCATTAGACTATGTCTTTTGTCAAGTGCGTTGTTTTAAACCTTGGTGTTTTTGTTGTACAGATCCCAAATATTATGTATAGTGATAATTCCTATTGAAAAATACATATATTTTTAATTGTGCAATTATATAATTAAATATGGCAGGGCCAACATATGTAAACAAGGTATTAGTCCAAAGGGGGAAATTAATATTTGTACAGGCGGAACTTGTTTTTGCCCCTGGCATTGCAAGAATTACCAAATGCTTTTGCGGCTGAGCATTGCACTGTAATGATGTCCAGCACCTTTCTAAGCCATGACTTTACGGATACAGACGGGAACTAAATGATTATAACATTGTCTGGCCACCTGTTTGGCTAACGCAAGATTAAAACTGTAAGGCAAAGTTCATTAGGGATCATTATACTTAGTAAACATATGTAGCAATGGAGAAACCATCGGTGGAATTACAATTTGTAACTTATTGTAATCCGCTCTGTGGTCACAAGTTAACCAATCAGGTGGCTGGCAGTTAATTGCCACTTAAAAACTTACTTTTAGTATTTACATTACAAAAAACCACCACTGCTATTTACAGACAAAAACTCAATCACTGAACAAAAAAGATTTCATAACTAGGCTGTTGGCCCAAAAATACATATAAATTCATTTAAAAAAACACATAGATTGGAACCGGATGAAAAAGAGGCAAGATGAACTGCAGGACACTGCCAGCCAACCGTTCAAAAAGGAGATTGATACGGGGTGTATCTGAGGTTTTTGCTTCCCCTCAGTTATTTAGTCAAGGGTGTTTGGGTTTGCCGCTCAATAGATTATTAGTCAATGATGTGCAAAAAAAAAAAATATTGGATCAAACAAGCAATATATTATATTCAAAAAATTAGGAGATAAAAATTCAGATTTTAGCTAAAAAAAACCCCACAAAGGGCCGTTCACTGTTAAATGTCAAAATCTATTATTTGAAACCACCACGTCTAGAATAGTTGTCATTTAGCCAAAAGACATTAATCTAGCAGTCCCACAATATACCTATGCACGTCTAACGTCCTACTCTTCTCACTCATGCCCCTCTCTATGCTATTTACAGCCTCTCAGCTGTCTTCTTTATATTCTTATTTCCGCTACATGTGCAGACAGAAAGGGTGGTGTAGGACCCGTGATAATTGTGAAAAGAGCTTAAGCGTACAAAGAATAGTCGCGTTGTGTTTGCCAGACACCCACGCGAGGCGTAATAAATGACCAGATGTTTGTAGTGAACTCTGTTAACATCTTACAATGAAACAGTGCGTGTTATGTTTACTTTATGGAGGTAGTAGCACTTAGTATGTGGAGCGATGAATCCTAAAGTGTCTAAATGCACTAACTGCTCTAGTGTCTGTTGTTGATATGGCTTGAATCTAGTAGAAAACACAACCAATTCTAGTATGTAGCGTTTGAAACAGCCACCACATCTCCCTCCAACGCACTACTCGACACTACGAGTGGTTAAATCTAGCTCAAAGCTAGCGACTTGAAATCCTCGTCATGTGTGAACTCATTTATTCGCCACTATATTTCAGGCACTCTGATAAATCGTGTCTATTATCTTCTTAATATAACCTATCTGTTGTCTTCTTCAGCTCTAAGAAAGACAACTTATTGGGATCCTAGGGCGTACTGAACATATCGCGCACTAGAGTTGAAAGGTCTCCAAACAAACAATAGTGAGTTTTGAGGCTTTACACCCTAAGGCGTGATACCAGATGAAGCGCTTACCTTCGACTGTAACTTTGCCACTTTGGAGAAACGGGATTCCTTGCCCCTATCTGTTAACATAAGCTTAATATGTTCTCGGCTTACAGGGGGCAGCAAAACTAACGAGCCTATTAAAAGACCTATTACCACTCATAAATCTAGTACGGGGTAGGCTTATAAATGCGAATGTCCGAGATGAGTCCTTGGGCAGGCTAGTCCGAGAGTTCGTGCTCCGGATTAAGGAAAATTTAGACTGTACGAGAGCAGAGCTGTCCAATGCGTGATTCGGAACCTGCCTAACCTTAAGCCTTCTTTTGCAGTTAACGTATCCCCTTTCCTTCTCAGCATAATTTTGTATTGACATATACTTCTCACATTTTTAAAAACTTTGCTCATCCGTTAATTTACACCACATTTTCTGGACACCCACTAATATAACTCCCTATGTGGACAAGCCTATATATTGTTTCTTCCCCTTCCTTCCTTCATCTAGCCTTTTTCCTGATAGGTGCTTTCAAACATTCCCTGTTTTATTTTCGCCAATGTTTGTCGTGTACGCAGACTTAGAGCTACGATAAACGCACAAATAGTCACAATCTACACTATGATTATCTATACTTCGTACAGCCTTCGTACACACGTATTTAATTGCCTTCATCCGCTTAACTAGAATGAACAAACTGATAGCCAACCCATGGATCTCGAGCAGAATCAAATCTCAAGACTAAGCACAAACAACGTGTTTCCAAATTCAAAAATACGATTATCAGTAGTCTGAAATATCACCAAATTGCCTTTATAAAAGAAAAGAGACTATTTGTACAACCAATTGTTGATATTAAATTAACATGAGACTGAACACAGAGATACTATGAGTTTCCACTGAATATTAGAACTGGGAGTGACAGATTCGTTTTCAGTCGTCGCCCTGGTGTTCATAACAGATGAAAATGCACTGTGTTTCGCCATATAGAAGCTAAAAGAAATGAATCTACAGAGCGCCAAATATGCTCTGCAAAAAAACTTACAACAAACAACAGAGCACACTCGCCTACACAAATTTCAAATCCTCAAGATCATAATGCGCACATCAATCAGAGAAGCAAAAAAGCCAACGCACAATAAGGTTCATCTGGTTTATTTGTCTTACAACTGGTAACTGAATATTACTAATCCAAAAAGTTGGCCCGAGGCACTGTCGCCCCTTCGTTTTTCAACCTGTAGTCATGCTCGCTTAGAAGCGATATAAGAACGAACTGAGAATACCCCAGTTGAAAAATCGCCCTGTCAGACCTGACATCACACAGATATCGTCTTCAGGTGAGGCTGTTCTAGTTAATAGAAGATTATTCCTACACTATTATGAAATCCATTCTAGTCGACCATCGTATGCCAGAAAACATCTGCTGACACTACTCTTTCTTCTTAACAATATCTCTCTTACTGAACTAAATCCCATTGAGTATTGTTCCATTGCCTAGTGTTGACATACCACATGCCTGGTCTACCCTTAGCTGTAGAGTGCTCTTATACTGTGAGCGTGACACCTATAAATGCGATAAATTTTTGTTTAGGCCTACCTGCAGATCTGGCAGCCTGTTAAGTATCTTCCTCACAATGAATGATATGCCGAGAGTGCCACAACAAACAATATCTGAAACTACTCAACTCGCAAATCACCACTTTCTGTGACAAAAAAAACAAAAACAAAAATACATTAATTCTGGTCTTCTATAACCTTGATTATAAATACGAGTGGTGTCTCTGGAAAACAAAAACTATATTGAGTCCCCTCCTTCTCACGGCTGCATTACCTTTTTGTCCAGACCTTATTTCTGCTATTCTGTGTGCATGTCCTTGTCACACCCATATTTATGTCTTGGTACTTTGCATTGATCATCCTAAAACACACTTGTAAATCCCACGTATTACCTATGTGTCAACATATAAGACACTACATGCTAAAGCCATCATAGCACAAGTATATAACCTATATATATAGATGACTGTAAGAGAGCGTGCAATTTCTCCAGCAATTACACCTTGTGTCTATGACCTTGCAAGATGAATGATTCGCTTCTAAATCCTAAACTTGAGTATCTGTAGAAAAAGTACACTGTAGCACCCAAATGCACAAGCACCCTCATATTGTTACAGAACTGGCGGAGACCTATGGTCGCGCCTTGTAACTTGACCTACAAATCCCCTATGCATCCCTAGGCAACAACTTAACTCGCCACATCTAATGAGTCACATATCCCACCCTTGAGTACCATAAACTGTTGTGCCAAGCCTTGACACGTGCTATGTTTAGCTTTTGCTGACCTATACAGCGAGATCCCTAGCGAGTACGCGCTTAGTATTCTTAGTGACAGCAGCTTCTGGTCTATCCTACAACTCGCAACCTGCAAACTCATCCATGCAGTACCCAAGGTCTGATCTAATCCTCTATTCCAGTATCTAGTGTCCTTAGTCGTCTGTTACGATACTACATATATATCTTATATCTCTGTCAGACCTGGCATGAGGGAGTTCTGTCTGCAGAATAAGCAAACCGCCTTATGGTTTACAATTCCTCACCGTTCGTCACAAGACTAGTCCTCAGACACTTAGTGGGCATTCAATGAGGCTGTTCACTGAACCTACACCCGAGAACATCCCAGTGCAGTCCCTAGGCACCAACACCTTCCTAAGAAGTCTTTCCCTATTCGTGTATCATAATTCCCTCATGTCACCCAGCCCATGTCAAGAGATCGCGGTATGCATCTTCAGTCGTGTGTGTCTAATTCTGTTATCTAAACTGACGATCAATATCCCCTGATCGCATCCTGCTCTGTCAGGCATCAGAACTCAGCCCTGTAGTCTTAAAGAATGCTGCTTACTGTCACAATTAGCTATGAGTAACCGATGTCAGTGCGCACAACAGCTTTCAGATACTGCAGTGGCCTCTAACTGTTACTGACCTACAAATCCCAGCATCCCCTTTGTCAAAAAACCAGCAGCATATGGTCTCTTCTAACTCTTCACTGGAACATACATCATCCTTCTATGCCGACTGTCTATATCCAGCATGCTGTATGGAGTCAGTTCAGAATACAGTATCTTGTTTACTTGCACACTCACAATAATTCCCAAGCAGCCAATCTCCGTCTCCTGTCACACCTGCACGTGAAGCCTGGTTTAGTATGACCAGAACACACAGAGCACCTTCGAGTATCCATCAACGACACTACCACTGCTACCCAGGATCACCCTTTGTTCTAGACGGTTCACCGATAGTCTTCGGTAATGATGTTAATTGTCTTTATTCGTATGAAACTCACAGATGTCTCCATGAGTCATTCCACGCCATAGTCAGAACTGCTAAACGACCTGTAGCTTCTAGCTCTTAATGAACTTACAATTTCCCAGGGGCATCCCTTGTCCAGAAGCGCACCGCACCTTATCCACACAAATACTAGTGTCTTTCCTAAATATCTGTGGACTGAGAGCTATATCATACATTCCCCAGCATTCCGCAGACCTGCAGCCTATTAGTACAAATCCCAGCATCTTTTGTCAGACCGCAGCCTTAAGTAGCTAAATCACAAGCATCTTCACAACTTGTCATGAATCTTGCATCCCCACATTGGTCTCTTCTAGGACCAAGTCTGTAATCGAACTGACTAGTTTTAATCACGACGGACAAAATCCTCTTGAGTGACTCGAGAACCCAGCTTAGAACAGTATGCTCTTTTTAACTTTATCGTGACTATAAAAAACCAAGTGGGGCATCTCCGTCGCGTCCTAGATCTCTGAGGCAAAGCATATTGGAGCTATTGTGCCTAAGACTGCTCACGTTATACTACGAGCCCAAGTGTCCCCATGCAATCCCGTTTTTTGCAGATGAGCGACGTGCTACGTGCTTATAAGGTCGTACTGTTTACCCTAACCTAACAATGTAAACCCAGAACATGTCGCTTCTCTCAGACTCGTCAGGTAGTTCCGTTATGATAACTATAATCCCTGATGACCTGGCATCCCTTGTCGACTTGTGTGCAGGCCCTCTTCTGGGTCTTTTAGCTGCTTTTATCTTGACCTGTATCAAGCAATCCCTACTTCGCGGTGTTCATCATTAGAGCTGTTAGCCTATCGGTACAAATCCCAGCAACCTTTGGTCAGACTTGGCACTTGTAGGCGTCGGCCTACCTTACACCCGTGGAAGGCTGCGAAACCACACTGTTATCCATGCGCCTTGTTGCACTACCCTGTCAGAACCATAAACAGGCGCCTTACGTCTATCTGTCGTAGTATCGCTGTTGACATGGAACTACCAAATCCCAGCATCCCTGTCAAAGATCTAGCGCCACAAGCTGTAGTCTAGCGATTATTCTCAGAAATGAAGATTCACATATTATCAACACCGTTATCCCTGTATAACAGTTATGCACATCTCCAGTTGCCTCTACAGTTATAACATCCGACAACCGTACAAGAATTATCTTGTCTATATACACACCGTTGGGTCAAACCAGCAGGCATGCACATTCATCACATGCTTTATCTTCACACAGTTGAACCCACCATGTAAGAGAATTTCTCAGAGGCTAATTCTCTTTCTCTCAGGACTTAATACCAACAGCTCTTTATATATATCTTCTGTCAACTTTTATGTCGTGATTACCTAATTATGTAATTTCTATCATGGTTGACTAATAGTTAACGGTTTGATGAGCAGAAACATTTAAGTGTGACAAACATGCAAAAAGAATAAAGAAATCAGGAAGGGGGCAATAGTTCTTTCACACCACTTATATATATAAATTATTAACATAAACCAGAATACCTATGTAAATAAAATGCAGAGAGTATGTGATACTAAGAAATATTAATATCCAACAGAAGACCTGTCCACTCCCCTGTATACAAACCAAAGAGCTCAGCGCGAGCCTCCGGTATCAGAACCCATGGCTACATGCCACAGCATCTCGTCCATTGAATCATCAGACCTTGTCACACCTTGTATCTTCGCAACTAGTCTAATCGAAAGCAACATAATCCCAATTCAATCTAGTGGTCAAGGAATCTACAGACTCCACTTGTTCCTATATTCTAGGTCATTCTTATATGCGTATAAGACGGTGACAGTCTCAACTTATGTCTAAACACTCGTTGGTGCGAAAACTCCCAGTTCAGAAACCAGGCAGGCGTCTCTTGAACAATCTAACGTGGCCACACACTGTAACCCAGAACACTCTTCTCTTGTCAGATCTGCCATGTCCATGGAAGTTAATCCCTTATAGTCACAAAAATTTACAACGACACAGAACACATGCCTTTCAGTAACTCAATTAGCATGCTGAAGTCTATCTCTAGGGATCAACATAAAACTCCAGACTTGTTATGCGCACTACACAATACTCGCGAGCATCCCTTGTCAGACCTTCGAGACAACACAAATGAGTAGTACAAATCTCGCAGCCAAATCTCTTGTCAGACCTTTGCATGACCCCCAGTCTTTATCATGACACAAGATAGAGTTCCCACGCATCATTTGTGATCAGATCAGCAGGCCTGTGAGGATCTTCTAACTTAGGTAAGAGACCACACAATTCCAGCATGAGTTCCTCTTGTACCAACCAGACATAAGTATTCCAAACAAAGAATGGGCAGATGTCCATAGGTGAGTTGCCTCCCAATAATCTGTTTAATTATGCGAAAAACTATATTACCGACATGATATCCATTGAGCGAGGCGATCTGGTTCTAAACACTCTGAGCTTATAAAGACTCAGTCACTTATATCTCTGTGTCTACTAAACTATCAAAGAATCCCTAGTGCTAATTCTATGCGAGACTCTGCAGTGTCCAATGAGATTTAAGTTACAAAACCCATGAAGTATCCATGACTTTGGTTACAGAGCCTGAGTACAAGCATGCCTACCGTGTGTCATAGTACAACACGTAGGGCACCAGTAACGAAGCACACAACTACCCATGGGCTCCCTAGAGTGCCAAAAGGGACATGGAGGGGCAAATAATAAAAGCATAGAGGCAACAAAAGGCAAATCCAGAAGGAGATAAAATTATAACGTTACCCCGTGTAGTAAGGTATTGTCGTTGTCTGTAAGCCAGATCGGTACTGGCTGTAGCTTAGGCAGACTTATCAAAGCCACGCACATCGTTCTTGTCAGACCTTTGGCATGTACTGTAAATCAATGCAAGAGCTCTCATAAAGTAATCTATCTAATTAACACCTTCTACGCATACCCATATATACATTACCAGAGTACGTATCTGTAATATGATTACGTATCTAATAAATCTTTGTCTAGCTTTGCTCTTCAAATCATATCTCCTAGGAAGTACTTTCATTATGTTATCAGCTATCCTATGCAGCATCTGGTTTTCTAAACTTGTTTACTGAACTACAAATCACCAAGCATTCCTACTTGTCAGACCTTACCTATAGTACAAATTCCCAGGTCAGAACCTTTTCATACCTGCCCGAGTAAGTATTGTCACAGGAGTGAATGGCAGGTCGAACGCCAATACCCAGTGAACATTCCTGATTTGAGCACAGTGTAAACCATAGGATCAAGTGCCTAAGTCATGCAACTTAAAATCTCAAGCTTAATCCCTTGCTATGTTAGATAATCTCATCTAAGCAAGCCCTATATGTTCTGACTTTGCTGACACTGTCTTGACTATGAATACTTGCACTAGAACTCGCACAAGATTACTCCACCTCAAAATCCGAGTGGTCAGTAGAATGCGAATAGTCGGTCCACTTTATAGAGCATAGAGTAGTAGGGACAACAGTATGAGATAAAACCTATCTCAACCGTAGGAGACTCACATTAGATCGTCCACTTATAACAAAACGATGGAGTGCCAAGTCCTCAACCACGTGATTCATGGTGCACGCAATAGTGTTAGGCATTTGTAGCACACATGGTGGTATTCCATGAGATGACTACACACACTTTTGTTACTGATGTAGCGTGATACAGTGTCAACCAAAAATCCCCACGCCAAGTTCGAGATATCCGCGCTTGTTTTTCAGACCCATGACTAACAAGAGACTCTGTAAGTTTGCGGTTAATATTGTTTATGTTATTACCTTCTCGTGAACACAGGTGTTTACTAGATTTCTTATCTAATATCCCAACATAACACATCCCTCATTTACGATCTAGAGTCTCTTTCTATGGATTCTTTCTGTGTATAGTATCACACTAAATTCCCCAGCATCCCTTTGTCAGACTTTGCAGCCTTTTGATTCTTAGTGGAGCTCCATGAGTGTGTTATTGCGTGCACCACTATATAGACTAGTATAATTATGTGCACACCTTATGCCTCTCTCCCTTTTGTCAGACCTGTTAGGATTTTAGCTCCTATCGCAGTAAAGCCTCATTGATGATTTACCATACAAGTTGGGTCTATCAACATTCCTGTTCCATAATACAACCTATGGCAGACCTGCAGCTTGTGTCTTCTAACTGTTTTACTGTGATACCAACAGAAATTCTCCAGCTAAAGCAATTTTCACCTGTCAAGAATACCTGTCACGTCACTCGAGGTCAAGGTTCTTACTATACCATTTTTTGACGAAACCTATCCAGCCCAGAGTTTTCTCACAGTTATTTTATCTCCTAAACCCAAAATCCGCTTTTTGCGAGAGAGCTTGCTAAGAACTCTCTTCATTAACATTCTTCTAGCTTGCTTTAAATCAGTGTAGCAATGTCCCCCGGAGGATAGCGCATCGCCACTCCTTGTTCATATATCTGCATGTGCCTTTACTTGAGCACTGTTCCCACTCATCCTACTTACAGAGACACTCTGCCAGACTTGCCTAATATCAAGAGTTTCTTCTCTTCGTTCAAACCCACCCGACGCAAAGCATAATGGATACATCTATCTTATATTGGCTAGTAACTTAATGAGCTTACGAATATAATCATCACAAAGCGCATTCCATTTGTCAGGTACCAGCAGTGATCCGTAAGATAATCGTGCTGACATTCTAATCTTAGATATATGAAAACACCTTAGCACTTATGTGACCGGAGTTAGTTAACAACTAGTCTTTTGTCTAGACCTAGGCATGAGCCTGCGCTAGTGCGGAGGTACAAATATGCCAACAAGTGCATCCTACTTCTATCATTGTCTTACTCGAGGTACATCATTATGTTCCCTGAGTGGCATCTGCCGTACTTATCAAAACCGACTACGCGCGGTAGTAATATTCTTACTCTCACACATACTGCGCTAAGGCGATACATACAATTATCCCTGAGTGCTATATCAACACAATTCGAGAAGCTGTGCTAAAAACACGTGTAGTTTTCTATATCTATGCTCCTTTCTCTTAAGAGAGCTAACTACCAAGCCCAGCATCCCTATGTTCAAGACCATGCTCACAGCAATACATGGGATATATTGTTAAAACTAACTGTAGACTGAACTACAAAATACCCAGCATCCCTTGTAGACCTGCAGGCCTATAGTACCAAATTCCCAGCATTACCCTTTGTTCAGACCAGGCAGCAGCTGGAGATTCTATACTTGTCTATACGTTTGAATCCTCTGAGACTACCATGATATTTGCCCCATATGGAGTCTCGTGACTGTCAAGTATCCCAGCGACACCATGCACAAATGATCCTTTAATAAGCGGAGTCTACTATTATTGAGACACACAAGCTTCTATCTCCTCGGTATATAATTCTATGTGTATCTACAGCTAACAATAACTCTAGAATATGTATCTTCCATATTTTTCTCCTATATAGCGTGTCTATCTGGTTGTTAGACATACTAATACAGAGTCCGCGAGCTATCCGGTAGCTAGAAACCAGCGTAGGAGAGCATTATAGCACACTATAAACTACACATTTAACCTGAATCTGGTAACAATTCCCAGATGCTAGTGCCCTATGTAGTTCCGATGCTAACCCTGGCCAGCGCATTAGCTTCTTAATGTATAGCTTCTAACCGTGTACTAACATAGCAAATCCCAGCATCCATTTGGATAGCAAACGCTTCGCAGCCTTTAATACATATGTACAAAAATCCCGGAACTTAAAAGCCCTCCCAAGTATTCTAGTTATTAACCTGTAGCCTTACAATACACCACTTCATAAGTCAAAGCGTGACACGAATGAGAATCGCGATAACTATTCTAAAAGTGAGTAACCACATTGGATATCTCATAGTGTACGAAATCCTCAAGCGTAGGTCGCGAGGAACTCTCTGCTATAAGCGGCTGGAATCTCGTTTCTACCTTGTTTAAACAAAATGAAGCGTTAGCAATATTTGCAAGGTACCTTCTCCGAGCCATTTCCCTTGTCAGACCTGCAAGCATGTTAGTCTTAGTACTGATGAATATTGCTTCTCTAATTAAAACGTACATAATAACCCAACACAATACGCGCTTTGTTGCAAGACCAGCCAACAAATAGGCACATTGAGAGTCTGCCACCACCTGTTAATCAAGCAACCCCTACAAAGTTCGCAACGATATAGTCTCATATGTACAACAACCAGCAGTCAGTCACCGAGTGGAGAGAGTGTCTTCATCAACTTAGTTTCATAAATTCTGAAATCTTTCACCCAAATTATGTGCAGCGAGAGACCATCTTGTCTATGTGCTAAAACTCAGACCTTTTACGCCCCTCACATTATCCCAACCTCGTAAAATAATAAAATATCCTTTAGTTACTATAATCTGAGCCTATTACACCTGAGTGACATACCTTTTCAGACTGTACTAAGTACCTGTAGTTCTTTCTGTTTACTCGAACTACAAATCCAGAAACCCTTGTTCAGACCAGTACTCTGATCTATCTAATACCCTGCCTTAACTGAACTACATAAATCACCTAAGGCATTCACCTTGTATCAGACACTATGTATAAGGTCCTTATAGTACATAAATTATATAACCCAGCTAATCTACTTAGTATCTAACCATCGCAGTTTTCAATCACAGCGTCTTATTAATAAAATCGGATATTTCACTACGAGATTCTTATTTCCGCAGGTGTCAAATCTCTGTCAAGTAAAAACAGCAATAGCTCTTACTAAGCGCTCCTAAGTATCTAACTGTTACTGACCTACAAATCCCAGCATTCCCTTGTCAGACCAATTCTGAAGAGGCTTGTGTCCTGGCATATCATTAGAAAAGTATTAGCGGAGACACAAACATTATTTAAAACAAGACAAATAAAACATTCTAATCTTAAAAATAAAATAGCCCACTATCTTCGTCATTGATCCGTAATTGCAAAGCGTTAAACGCGAGAATTGCAGGCATAATTTAAGAAGTGATACGTGAAACAAACTCTAAAACTTCCGAGAGATCGAGCCTAATAAGTTTTTAGCAGTCTTGATCATCACAACCATCCTTTATGGAAGCCCTATCCTTGCTGATCCCAGTGCGCCTGCCAATCACAGCATAACAATTCAAATTAAAAAGGCAATCAAACATCTAGTGTCTATGGTACTAATTTGACACGGACGAAGGTGTATAAAATAATTTTTAAGACCAAAAACCGATTAATGTGGCGAGTCTTTTTACTTCCCTTGGACAATTACCAATTAAGAAACATTAAAAACGTTTCTTCAACACCTCTTTTACAGTAGCTGCTCCAAGATAACACGATGTACGACGTATCAGATGTTTACACACGTTATATCTGAGAAGAGAGGGATAATTGAATCTGCAAATGACTTATTGACTACACAGTCTTTGAGGGGCTGGTGGTATGTTACTTTTATAAGATTGGAATCTGGGGTTCGCTAATATATCTCCACAAAATAAGAGACACATTTGTAGAGTGTAATATCTCAGGAAGGTGGCTTATTTTATCTCACGGCGCATGGACCAGATTATGGAAATTAGATTAAATCTGAAAATACACCATCCGCTAAACCTGTCGAGGTCATAAAAGGTTAAGGCAAGACGGGTCTCATTGAACCAATTTAAAGATATTTGTAGCATTCATGATGTTTCAAGTTTCTTCCGTGGGTCTTCACTATTGAAACTTGCATCAATACTGTTTGTGAGCGATTTGTGTGTTTATTCCCTAAAAGATATGACTTTCTGTTAATCACCAATTTGTGCCGAGTATATTGAGTTTTAGACTTAACTGGCACTCTGTATATCTTACACGTCGAAATTTGGCTGATATACTACACAATCATTCAAACAGTATTTTCTCTACAATGCATGAATTTTATATAATAAATACAAAATGCCATCGAACTTTGAGGTGCCAGTTTGTCATGTATCACTCGTTCTAAAAAAAAGCGATACACAAAGCTCTTAAAAGAATGGCATGCTATGGTTTGGGAATAACATATACAATATGCCGAAGTTTGAACTTTCTAGGAAGTGATACAAAAAAGAAGACTGTTATAACGAAACATTCAATTTGAGTGCAGCGCGCTCACACCCCCTTTTGTCACAACCATTGTATGGATGGCCCTCTATTTTGTTGAGCACCTGGATGCCGTACATAACAAATGAGATGCCTCACTAAATGCTGCCTTACCATAAAGTTTAGGCATAGATTCTTCAGTGATGCGAAGCTCTTAAACCAAACCACCAGAAACAATGTACAGCAATAGTGTCACACCACGAGGCTGAAGACTTTAATCTTTCGCCACATAATTCTAATCAAGAGAACTAATGAACAGACTCACTAAAATGCTCTGAGAAATAAACTTTGTGAACATATCTTCCTAACTTAAAATCATCTGACTCTTTACATGAGCAGTGAATCACACTTTAAAATGCGTAGAGGCATATTGCGCGTACATCTGCCTAAATCGTCACAAT
Organism: Xenopus laevis; assembly: GCF_017654675.1. Lineage (NCBI taxonomy): Eukaryota > Metazoa > Chordata > Amphibia > Anura > Pipidae > Xenopus > Xenopus laevis. Next base: position 53,228,519 of record NC_054377.1, on the reverse strand, counting down.
AGTTATTATGATCCCCCTTAAAGAGTATCATCTTAATGTTAGTGTCAAACCATCGTCTGCCTTCGTAAGAACTGCCATAGGTGGATCTTGTGCGAACCATACGACCTGCTGTTCCTACTATGTTTTAAGTGTACCACATAATCCTTGCTGCCTCTTTATCGCACTGATTCGGATTATGGACTGCTGTTCACTATATTAATCGTTTGACGAGGGTTCTGTTGCTACAGGCAGGAATCATGAAGATATGAAGAGAGACAGGCTACCAAAAAATAAAATAAGGCCATTTAAGTTACCTCTCAATACGCCCGAATACGTGTATTTTATTAACATGTTATGTCAAGAGAAAGATGTGAATGAACTTCAGGTAGATACGCTCCAGAGTAATATTGTCAAGCCTGACCAAATATGAGTTGTAATGCGAGAGATTCTAAAACTGTGTCGAAGTAATGTAGATTACCCATGATATAATGGGGTGACATCATATAGAAATATCCGCGATGTGAATTAAAATCACACAATCTAGAAACATCAGCGTCTCTTAAGTTATTTTTCTTGCCGATCACCTTCCACGAGGTACGCCTCCTAGGCTTTGTTACCTAAAAAGGAATAGGTCTCAAATCGCAATATAGATTGGGATCTTCATTCCTTAATATAACTCCAGATAACTAACATATGCCACAAGGGTAGAACCACCACGCGAGCTCTATAGTGGCAACAGAAATATATGGTGAACTCGCATTATGACAATGTCAAGACGTCGATGTACATCAACCAGTAGAGTTTAGTGGTGCACCTATTCACCGTGTTGCGTTCTATAGTATTATAATGCATATAACTTTCAGTAATGTAATCGCCCTCTACTCACCTCTGTTTCTACATCTGGTGAGAGTCTAATTCTGAGTACTAATTGCTCTCCATTTCCCTTTATATACATCCGCTAGACAAGTGCTCTAAAGCAACAGGTGCGGGGGGTGGGTTGACATGAATTTAAACACTAGAGCATCTAGAAACGTGAACACAATTGTCTACCAACAAATCCAGTGTCAACTTCTAAAGTATAAACAGATATTCATAACAAAGCAGCATTTAAAAAAGCAGAGATCTTCGTGCAGCGATGGGTGAATACAGTTTTCAACACAACACCTTCCACCGTTTGGTTTAATAAATTCGCAACTACTTAATATCTAGAATCCACAATAATCGTCGTGGTCAAGCGTAATTCATTAACTCCCCGAGGTTCGCTCCAGTTCGGACCTGATCGTCTTAATGCTTTACCTCTCATAGGCTCAGCAGAGTGGGAAGGATAAGATAATAAAACCGGTGTGAATTAGTGGATAGCGTGTTAATTACACCTGTTCGTTTCCCTGATCTTAGGTAAGACACTATCTCACTCACACCACTAGTGTAAATGCACTTCATCGACTCTTATTCTCTTGCTCCCTAATGTAACAACCATTCAGTCCAGAGTCTTGGCGTGAAGTGTGTTGTTTGTCCAAATCTCACCAGGGCGGTGGCGGTTCCTCCAGCCGTGACTGCTGTCCGGATCTCGCTGTCCTTGTATACTGCTGGGCACTGTTACCTTCAAAGCTGCTTGAATTGTGAGTGCTGCGCGCTTTATTCTCTGCCTTGACCACCGGCGTCTGTTCTGTTGTTATTTCACAGCTTTCAGACGAAGGTGGCTCTTAATTCTTAAAAAATCCGCTACCCTCTGCTTATCACATACCACAGTGCCGGCTCGTGTCCTGGTGTGTCTAGACTTAGTCTCCAACTGTGCTCTGCTTGCCCAAGTGCTGCTCTGTCGTGCTGCCATCTGCCTGTCGTGTCACCTTCATGCCAAGATGTTCTCTGACCACTTCCCTTCGAGTGAGTGTGAGCATGTATTGCCAGAGTTGCTCTAGCTATTATTATTTACTCTATAACAGTGAGCGTGCTAAGTCGAGTGAGGAAATGGTGCTGCAATTTCGTGCCATCATGAGACTTGACTATGCGGATGCCAACGCATATAACGATGCGGCCGTGCTATTCATCCGTGCAAGATGAGCCCCAAGTGCTGCTGTGTGTGCCTTTCTCTGCATCTGCCGGAGTTAGACACTGGTTCATTGTGTGTGCGGCATTTACACAGTGGGATAAGCGTGCGTCGAGTCTCCTGAAACTGGCAGCGTAAATTGTTAACCGCTGGATAGCACACAAGTGTCTCATGGTTGCCCAGGTGATATGCCTCGGTGGATATGGCCCCGAATTCTCTGCTATGCCTCCACCGGAAAGCGACGACTGTTGTGGGTGCCATTCTTCTACGATTGCCCCGGAAATAGGAAACGGTTGCTGCACCGAGTGTGTACCATTCTCTGCTTGCCCAGTGCTGCTTTGTGACTAGCGCTGGAAATTCATCTAGTCTATTGCCAACAGTTCTTAGGGCTTGTCGTGGGTCACCAGTTCATGTAACTTTTCTCTCCAGAGAATTGAATGCGCGCTCTGTAAGGTGTGAGAGCTTGTAGCGAATTATCTAACTCATGCGGCATAGACACCAAGTGCTGCTTGTGGTAGAGAAGTGAGGTAATGCACATTATCCTTATCTATCTATCTCTCTATCACAAGGATGGTGGCGTCTGGATTTCGCGGCTGGTGCACAGGGCACCACCTTCTCCTCGGTGTGACCTTTATGCTGCTAGACATATATGTTGAGCTCATGCTGCCACACTCAATCTCTGCTGACCTGTATGCACCTATCTATATCTATCTATAATCTATATGTATAATGGTGAAAGTCTGCGCTATTTACTTATGGTGTAATGTTCTTGGGGTTTTATTATTAAAGAGACGTTTATTAGCATATCGGAACACAAATAGTTTTGTTTAAGGGCCTTTTTTCCTTACCAAGCCTCGCGTTGAATCGACACTGAGTTGAGGGTGATGTTATCAAAGTGTACACTAAGCCACAGGGAGAGACCACGTATATCGGATGAGGGCAGTAATGTGTATTATAATATATCTGTGTTGAACCACGTTAGTATGTAGGACTTATATGACTGTAAAAATGTGTCCACATTAAATTTATAGCTATAGAAACTGATGGCAGAAGGTGTTTTCGGCGCGTCTGCAATGTTGAAAACTACAGGTCTCAAACCTATCTGGAGGCGTCCATCGCTTTTGGTTGACATCCACCGTATATGGCACCGAAATAGCTACTGGCATCTTAAAATAAATCCTGTGCTTTTTAAATTCTGCTTTTTTTTAAATGGGCTTTTTAAAGTGTTAATCTGCGATACCACCCCATGCGGTGTGGTTCTACAGCCCCGCTATCGCGTTGTTTAGAGCAGCTTTTAACCAGCTGTGATATATGAAATGAGGGGGAGAGCTAGCGCTCTAATAACATCAGTTATAAACCCCTAACTCTATCCGAGACACAAACATCCAACAGGAACATAGGCCAGATAAAAATGGGAAACACACATAGAGCATGCTAAGGCTTATGCATACCACAAAGACGAGCGACTCGGAACAACCGCCGGGATATTGCTATCTAAGAAACAATTATTGTAACAAACATCAATCGAAAACCCTAAATATAAGCGCCTCTGGTCTATAGCGAGTGTCCTCCATTAAATTATGTTCTGTTGCCACATAAGTTGGCGCTGATTTGTCTCTTCTAGTTTTGTTCGGCAAATATTTATTCTAATTATGCTACAATGGATACATATAGTTAATACACATTTGGTTGGACTTAATTAAGGTTATCACAATAACAATAACACCGCATCTAATTATATATTTCTTCCATTTACGTCCGATGATTAATCCTGACAGAGGCCTAGCAGATGAGTGACGCAAGTATTGATTCTTTAACTTGTCCAACTTTTGTCGTGCGCAAGTAAAAATAGTCGCTTGCCGTACTTCCGATTCTGCGAATTTTTAAATTATCTGCACAATCCCATACCTCTAATATATCTATATATATATATACTATATATGTGGTTCACCCCCCATGGCTCAATGTGAATATCAACCCAAAAGCTCATGGAAATTCAGCTATTGACTCTAGTGACTAGTTATATCTTTTGTCGAGCAACTACAATATATTGAGTAAGGGCAAAGAGAGAGTTATGTCGTCCCTCTGTTAACATATATCTCTTATATCTCATAAATACAAATATACCATAACTATATCTTATCAATGTTTACATATATCTATATATCTAATACATATATAATAATCTACATTATAGTGTCGCTCTCTTCTATTATATATATATCTCATAACTATATATGATCTGAGTCTATACCAACTCCACTTCAGTTATATATGAGAGAATAACAGAGCTAACTGCTTGCCCACATTGGAATTATGAATGCGATATCGCGCATATCTTCACAATTTCTCTCAATATATCATCATATACTATAGGTATATAACCACTACTCTAACTCTCGCTAACTACTATCACATCAATATAATAACCAATATAATAATGTTGTCTGCGACAGAAATAATAAATATATCATGTGGAGCTAATGCATCCAAGCGTGCTATTCGAATAATAGAGACGCCTTTATCAACGTGCCAAGAGAACTCGTCCGTCCCAAGATGTGCAGAGCATCCTCCCTGTGTGCTCGAAGCAGTTATTAACATCCCTCATACTTTGCACTTCCAGTTCACGGTGTGCTTAGAGGTCGTTCTCTCGTTTCATCTCCTGTGCATGGTAAGATATCTGGAGTGTTGATCCCAACCGCGCACCAAGACACAGAGTATTATATCTTGTTTCATGCACAACATACTCTAAATACTCGTGTTTGCAAAAAATAAGCAAGAATATCTGGTGTAATCTACCCCTATGCTTAACTTATGACCATTAGAAGAATATAAAGTAGGCTTGTGTTTAAGTGTCGTGAGATTAATATATATATTAATACTCATGTCGTTCACTATAATGAGGTCCAAACGCCACACGATCTGATATACAGTGATATGTATCTCATGTGATATCAATGAGAAACCCAGTACCCAGATTTAGTATATACTACTAACATAGTTGTGGTTTTCTGTCAGGAATATGGATCACGTGGTAATTAGAAAAAAAGAAAAAAGGTCTTATGGTCGTCCAGCTCTGATAGCGACAAATTTGAAGCTGCCCAATACCAAAAAGTAGAGTTATGAGATTCTCCACTTGAAAATATGTCCCTAATTAATCGTGAGCATACGCCAGACACTACCTAAGCAACAAATCTTATATCTCTATCTATACAGAGCCATCCCGTCTCGCTTCACAAAGAGCACACTGGTTAACTATTTCAAAATTTAACAGCTAATACTATACTTAAAGATATCAGAGTTACTCACGAAGAGCAATAATTCTTCCACCGAAAATCCTACAAGCAGGGATTATCGCGTTTACCTAGAAAAGCATTACCCTGCCCTCTAGAGGAATATATATCTATATCTATTCCCTCTTCTTTTTGGAATCAAAAAAATGGACCGAAATGCCTCTTTAACTGTGCACTCACGTTGTTGCACTCCAAACTTAACCAAGTTGCAATTGTTTCCTAAAGTTATAATGTTTTATAGAAATTGTGAATTTTGAAAAATCTCTCTAAAAGGCGTCTCTCATCTGCATACACATCTCTATCATACATACTCAATATCATCTACTCAATATTATTAATATCATATACTATATGTCATTCACTACGAAAATCTATATATAAATCATCTCTTTGTCGACTAATCTATATCTCATCTATATCAGTTTAGAGTACCATCCCCTACTGCGTCCCCACTAATTGGAAATACAGTGCAAAAATTTATAGTGACCATCTATATTAACTATCTGTAAGGTAAAGGTTCGCCATATACACAGGTGCTAAGAATACGCTTCACAACATCAATTTCGCTGTCTCTATCTCTATCTTGTAATTCCCAGATACTTCTAAAATCAACACATTAGTTTGAGTGCAAAGTTCTATATATATAGTACGTTCACCCTCATATATAACCATATATTTTCAAGTATCGAGTAATTACATAAAATCTCGTCCGAATTCCGCGATATATCACTCCCATATAAATCAATCATCTCTCATAGGATATATCTATATATAGAACGCGCCAAAACCCTTAAACCAATAAAGAGACTAAAAATCTATGTGACTTACGGCGACTATATGGTATCAGTTCTAAGTAATTAGGCATCACAGTAACATTTGACAACTGTGCCGAGCCCTGCAACATCAGAATTTAACTACACCAATGCATTAATCACTTATTTGTGTGGTAATTTCAAATACCAATAAAAATATAATTACGACTCTACCAAATATGGTATAGGTGGCCCTAGTAATGATATCTCATCATATATTAATCTATAATGTCCTATATATCTATCGTGATAGACAATCATAGGTCACGTATAGATTGTATCTATGATGTTGTCCCAATAAATGAGAAGCAATCATCTTCACAACAGACACAATGAGTGGTGTGTGCAATTCTGTCATTTCATGTACTCACATCAAATCAACCAATCTAGATAACACTAACAATTATCTTGGTATCTATCAGCTAGAAAAATAGTGGTAAGGTAATTGGCGACCTACCAAAATAAATACTATACCATCCACTACGGATTGAGATTGTACTTAGCCAATCTAATAAGCTACAATCAATCTAAATTGAAGTAAAGTGGATATAGACTAGTCCTATTTTGGTGGACTATCAGAACGTCATTGAATGCCGATTCCGCGTTCTCTATAACCGCCTATTTCCTAAACTTTATATATATATTCTATGTTGAGATATTTTCTCATGGGAGAATAAACATTCAATAAAATAGCAAATACCGTACCCGCTGAAAAATTACATTGGTCACAAAATCTCCTTGTCAAGTCTTATTCTTTACCTGTTGTACTATGCTAGACCAACACACGAACCAAGCGAAAAATATGTTTAGCCTCCCAAAGTAGCATCAAAATGAAAATATAACACACTCTCTTGCGGACATATAATCTTAATCTGCACCTTACATCCCTAGTAAGTGAATTTTCTCATTTCTATAGAACAGCTTATTATTGTCATTGTCTGCTGCTCAGACATTAGTTATTAGGTGTGAATGAATTTATCGTACCCGAAAAACACTGTCGGCATATCGAGTGTCGCTGCGATACACATACAAATGCTGCCAAATGATAGTATCCAGCGACTAAAAATGGTCTAGATTCTATCTATGTAAAAACTGCAAAACAACTACAGCATTAACGCTATACACAAGTTATTTACATTTCTAGGTTTATATTATGTAAAGATGAGACATATAAAGCCTATTATGTCTAAAATATTAATTCAAAAATTAGATAGTGGCTCAGGCTCATCCCAAGCTACGAAAATAACAATATAAATAATTATCAGAAAGTACCACTATATTTTCCCATGGGAATTCTTAAATACATGGAGGTATCTCCAAATGTCTGTTTAGCGTCTATAAGAACAGACTAAAATTAAATTGTCCCCCACAGGGCTTAGTATTACACAAAGACAACCTACGCCGACCAATATAACCTATCCCATCGGTTAATTTTGATAGTAGCGTATAAGGGACTCGCGTGAACAACCCATTGCGTCACATAATATGAATCAATCATATGGTTGAGTGAAGTGTGCTCACCTCATACATACGGGATCAAGTGCCACTATTAAGGAGAGGCCCACAAAAAGTGAAGAAGTACTCAACCACTTACACAATAAGATGCCCTTCAGTCCTCCCCCCTCCTCTGTTTCAATGTCTTCTTCTACACTAACATTTCTTTCTTGGTGTCTCTATAACGTTCTGTCAAAGGGTACTGGAAAATCAACACATTATACATAGTTTTGGGGAGGTAGCAAAGGTAGAAAAAATTACTTCACCCCAAGAAAAAACCATATCATTTTCTGGCGAAAGTACAACATTTTCGCAAATCCCAAATTGGCGGTATGCATGTTCTTTCTTACTCCAAAGCACCAAGTCGCAAGCCTTTCCAAAACTTTGGCATAAAAGCAAACCAGTTTTACACTTCTAAAAATCTGCAATGGCCGCATATTATCTCATCCTTAATTCCTTTACATACAAATGTAAAACACCATAAATTATGATAGCCAAGGGCTTCTACTGAACCAGTAACAGACTTGGCCATATGGCAATGTGTGAGCTAATGGTAAAAAACCAATTCTTAGGCTATAGTGTAGCTACTGTAAATATGAATATAATCCATTTGACACTTCATTATTTAGTGTCACCTTCCAGTCCAGCTCTTGCATTAGACCTTAGTACATTAACCCATGATTTTGTCGGGCATTTGAAGAACTGCCAGTCAAAGTCAGTTGTGATAAAAAATATGTTGACTTCAGTATGTGTTTCACATAAAGATACTCATACCTTCCCAACATTTTTGGCAATCAAAAAGAGGACAAAAAAGGGTTGTGCCGTGCGCGTTAGCGTGTCAAAAATTTTTGGACCATGCCGATTTTTGTTGGCCCACACCCCCCTAATTACCATGTTCCATTTTACAAATTGTTAATAAGCCCGTATCACTAATTAAATGGGCAGGGAGATTCTCTATGGCAGTTCCCACTAAGGTGATGGTATTAAAGTTGTCTTAGTGCAACAGCTTCCTCCACTGGTTATTGAACCTACAACTCCCTAGCAACCAACACCCAGGAGAAGCAAAAAAGCATTGCCCAGGGGTTAATGGGGAGAAGAACAGCAAAGAACCTGTGTCTGCGAAACTGATGTCAGATAAATGGTTTAAACACAAATACACCACCACACCTACACAGTAACACCAGGGCCTACTAGTATCCCTTGCCCTGACTGCATGGGCATTGCAAACACTAGCCTCCATAAATCCGCCCCCCTCCCAAGCAGGAAGGCACTTACATTGGGACTTGTTCTGGCCATTGTAGGCATAAAAAATACTAGACCCTCGGAAGTACAAAAGGCTAAAAAGAAGACAATTTAACTTGACCCTAGTTTGGCATTTAAATAAAAAACTTTTTGGTTCCCAAATTGGAAACTAAAGCTTACTGTTGGCAACCAAGAACATGCATTATTTCAGGTTCCATGCCCAAAAAATTACACACACACACAACACACATCACTATATACCAACACACACCATCTATATACACACAACCACATCCTAAATATATATATATATATATTATATAATTATATATATATAATAGTATATATATATATATATATAATACTATATATATAAATATATATATATATATATACACATACACACACACAATCATAATTACACACACACACACACAATCATAATATATATAACAGTACACACACCACACACACAACAATCATTATAATATATATATATATAATATCACACACAACACATATCCATATATATATATACCTATATACACCATACACACACACATCAATATATATACACACACCACCACACATGAAACATATATTTACACACACACACCACACACATCATATTACTAATATATAGATACACACACAAACACACACACAACACCATCATATATAATACACACCCACACACATCATATAATATATAATATATATATATATATATATAATACTATATACACACACAACCACACGCCACATTAATACACATATTATTATACACACACCAAACAACACACATCATATATACACACACACACACACACACATCATATACACACACAAACACACACACACATAACACACACACACATACACACAATACATTAAACACATATCCGAGTAATGGCCCACCACCCCTTTGATCACTAAATCCAGATGTTGAGAATCAGGGCGGGATTGGGCTGCAGGAATTAAAGTCATATCAGAAGCAAGCAGTGCAGAATACAGACAAACATTACAAAGCTCGCTGTTGCTGCCACCGACTGGGCCGCTATGCTGTGTATGCGAGTGATTTATAGAAGGTAATTACAAGATTATAGGGACAGGTACTAGAAATGTTATGCTGCAACCAAACTAAACTTGCACGTGCTGAACTTTTAACTCCAACAGCATCGTCTAAAAAAAACCACAACCCTGACCACACGTGCTGAAAGCAGCCAGGAGAGCCGCCAAAGCTTGCCAACTACAAAAACGCACCCAAGCAACACAAACAAGGATTACCTGCAAGCCAACTCACCTAGCCAAGCCAGAACCCCGGTAACGCACAATCCACCAACTAACAGAGGTCACCAACGCGACTCTGCCCACTCTCCGACCAAACACCCCATTTATACAGCCAAGCCACACCACTCTCCCACAACATGATCCAGCTGCTAACCAGCTCCCAAAACGGGGTTATGCCGGTGCCGCCAGGTCTCTGTGGAGGGACGTGATACTGACACACGAACCAGCAAGGACATTCTCACAACTTCTTCTATCTGGTTACAAATATCGTTATAATAAACTGTGGATTAGAGGGCTGATGTTGAAATCCTCGAGAAGACGAGAAGATACACGGACCTGCGGCGAGCGAGGGTCATTGAGTTCACTATCCGGGAACAGCTGGACAGACATCGAAAAACGGGACTTGTCCGCGGAAAACGGGACGGCTTGGGAAGGGTATAGATACGCAGGGGATACAAAAGAAAGAGTATTGCACCCAAATATCTAGAAAAGAGCAGCAATACACCTATACTAACTGATGCTGGATAGGCAAACCTTGTGAACCATTTAAGATTAGGAAGACCGGGGCTTCACACAAACTTTTGCTTTAAACAGAGTAGCCTCTGAATGCTCAGAGCCGGTAACCCATAGTTTTTGGGCAAAGTGAAGTTTCCTGCATGGCCTCCAGATCTTTACTGTAATAAGAGTAATGGCACTGTACGAAGCTGCAGCAGTTTAGGTAGTGGTGATGTTTAATACCTCTGATTGTCATTCTTAATATGCCGAAATTTGACAAAACATTTAATTGAATACTTATTATTATGGACAATTTACTTGGAGGATCTTTTCTATCCTATTCCAGGGGGGAGGATAGTTATTGAAGAGACAGAAAGATTTGAGAGTTGGGATGATTCCCACCTCTAGATATTTAAGAGTGCGGACTGGCTGCATATATGTAGTCCTCACTCCCCCACTTCAGTGAATCAGTTCAACCACACAATAGAGGGGGTTAACTTGATGTTTAATACCTATCTTCATCAGCATACCCTTTTTTTAATTCGCCTATTCTCCTTTTCAAGTTATATCCTGTTTACCACACTTTCCCTATCTGTGCTTTCAAAACACTATTTACTGACACACAGTATTCTGCCACAAAAAAGATATTCCTCAGTTTCCAATAAAGTTTGGAAGTATTTACCAGCCAATATTAATATTACAATAAATAGGGCACACAAACCTATTTCCCGCGCTTACTGTTATATGGTGCTTACCGGACGTTGATAGGTTATGGCGCTGATACGTAGCTATCTGGGGCTGAAAGACCAGGATGAAGCGAGACGCAAGGACGTGCGGCTTTCGGAGCAGAAGAGAAGTTGTTCTAGGTTGCCGGTCCCAAGAAGGAAATCAGAACCTGTGGGCTGTAACGTGCAGCTAAGCCAAGGATGAGTGGATCCAGGAAAGAGGGTAGAAATCTCCGGGAGGGATAGAGATGGAGTTAGCCTGCCTTTACGTCCGACAGCTGTGTCTTCGCGTGAAACAGTAGGCACCGAAAGCTTGTTTTGTATAAGACTGGAAACCATAGGCAAATGGCAACATTACTTGGCAGAGGGACAATTCACCCTTATAAGTAGAGAATAAAAATATTTGCTTAAATTATTCCTGCTGATCAGAAGAACATGTTTTCTGCTATTGGAGTATGGTTGTAATTGAAGCCCAAGTAAATCTAAACTAGAAAAAGTAAATATAGCAGCATTTTAGTGGGTTTCCAGTGTTTGGGCTACTGTGTATGATTTTGAATTTAACTTAAGAAGTCTTTCCTTATTTGTCTGCTAGATTAGGATGTGTAATAAGTGAAACAACTTTATTACACACAGAACCATGATTGTGCTAGCATGGCCCTTTATCTAGGTGTGTTACAAGCAAATGTAGAAAGCCACACCAATATGTTGTAATAAAGTCCCAATTGCAGTTATTTCGCTAGCCACCCAAAGTCTCGTGCACTACTGTGAGGTTTATCACACTGGGCACCCTTATTTGTGCGTATCTTTAGTTTTTGCGTATTAAAGCAACAGCTTTGCCACCACAAGTTTGTACAAAATTCTTATTTTGTGTTCTTCCCTCTATAAATATTCCCAATTTCTTTGACTCCTATTGTGCATTCAGATATTGGCAAGACTTATGAGCACTTGGCTTCTGACATCTCTGTCACTGCAAGTCAGACGATAGTGCCTGACTTCAATTCATTATTATTATGTAACAAGGTCACTATGGCATGGGTTATTCTTCCAGCTAAGCCTCAATATCAGATTAGTAATATGGGAGAACCATAACAGCAGCTGAGACAAAGTGTCTGTGTTTGAGCGATTTGCAAGTAATCACCTCGATGGTTTGGCGATGGCGGAAAAACAGTTCTGGATCATCCTGATCGGCTAATAAAGATAAGGTGGCGAAATTTGGCAAAAAATTCACCCAAATGAGCAGTTCTTGCCACGCCACGCTTTACCTTTTGTCCACTCTTGTTTTTTTCCCTTAGGTGTACATTAGGAACTAACTACATATGATATTATGCTTAAACTGTATGCAGGGTATCTCTACTTACAAGGGGCCATTGTGAGCTTTTCTCGAGCTGGACTATGAAATCCAAACAGATTGGTTCAGTTGCTTTTCAGTCATTTTAAGACAAGAGTAAAACCCATCAATGAATTTCATTTATTTCAGCAAACACTGCGCCAGTTTCATAATTATTCATTCTCTGTTCTATAAGTTGTCTTGTGTGTTGCAAAATAATTCTAAGTTTATGTAATGCAAGACATGGAAATTCAGAAAAAATCAACGTGGTTTATCCTACCCCACAAATTCTATCCTATTAGGTGCTTTCATTAAAAGACATCCTATTTAAGGACTTTACGATTGGTGTTATTGCTGTGATCTATGTTTGGGTAAAATATTGTAAGTTAACATTAGAGGTAAGAGTGTGATCTCTGCAACTGTAACTTTTCTTTTGTTGCCCAACAACAATGCACAGTGTCTTACACCAGTCCCTGTACAGTTAAAACAATTACAGTTCTCTCACATTAAAATGCAGAACTGTAAACAACTGAAAATGCAAAATGACTCTTTAAGCTGATCGGAGTTATGTAGAATTACATTTTCTTTTCATTGAGTACCTGGCATTTAAAGGAGTTTAGTTCCTGTGTGTTTTCTTCTAAGTAAGTTGGGAAAGCGACGTGACTGACTTGCTGTAAATTTTGCCACCAGAGGTCTCACCTGTGTGCACAGAGAGGTTGCTTCTGTTGCTTGAAAGCTTGTCTACACTGGTCACCAAATGTAAAGTTCTCTCCTTGTAAATAAAAGTGAATGATATTCTCAGTTCCAACATTGCTGCAGCACTAAGGAGGACAATCAATAATATCCTGCTTAGGATTTCACTAGAGGACACTTTTTTCTGCTACCTGTGTGAATGAGCTTGTACATGCCCTCGTATGTACTGTTATCATAAATTACTTTGTTGCCGCCAGGGTAGTGGACATGGCGCTACCCGCACCTCCTCATGATGTTCCTTAATGTGTTTCTGTGGGGTTAGAATGGGAGGGAATAAAACAAGAGTTTGTTAATCATAAATTCAATTTGGTGCTTAATGAAATTCGATTTCAAGTTTACATTTGACACACAGAGCTAAAACAACTAACATTTTAACATTGGTATGACAAATGGGTTCCCCCTTTATTCTTCATACCGTCAGAACCTCTGTATACAGCTGTGCACTTTGGTAAGGGACCACTTGTAGCAGTTCCTCCCTGCAATTGATGAAAAAAAAACCTATTTTATTACCATGATCAAGCACAAAACTATTCCAAGCTTCCCTGCCTGGAGTACAGAGAATCCAATAACCAGTTCCATGATTTATCAAACAGAGCTATACAGCCCTCACCTTTCACTCTTCAAATTTTCTCACACAGCTAACAAAAGCGTATATAGTCTTATATCAATAAAATACTCCCCCAACCCACACAATTTTTTCATCTCTCTTCAGGTTTGATAAAAAAAAGTAATTCTAGCGATGCATTGATATATTCATATGCTCATTAAAGTTTGAGGCGTTGGCAAACTAATTTGGTCAGATTACAGAGCTATTTTATTGGTCAGTATGGAGCTTATTGCAGGTATTTACTACTTAGAAAAAATGAACTAATGCCTCTTATTACATGATATTT